>NW_027140758.1:10300000-10600000 GCF_036365525.1 Heterodontus francisci | reverse complement strand
GGGCTGCCTTAGTTTGAGGGGCTGCCTTTGGTTGAGGCGCTCCCTTATTTTGAGGGGCTGCCTTACTTTAAGGGGCTGCATTAGTTTGAGAGTCTGCCTTAGTTTGAGGGGCTGCCTTAGTTTGAGTGGTTGGCAGAGTTTGAGGGTCTGGCTTTGATTGAGTGGCTGCATTTGTTTGAGAGCTTGCCTTTGATTGAGTGGCTGCATTAGTTTGAGGGGCTGCATTAGATTGAGGGTCTGCATTTGTTTGAGGGGCTGCATTATTTTGAGGAGCTGCCTTAGTTTGAGGGGCTGCCTTAGTTTGAGGGGCTGCCTTAGTCTGAGGGGTTGGCTTAGTTTGAGGCGCTGCCTCAGATTGAGTGACTGCATTACTTTGATAGTCTGCCTCAGTTTGAGGGGATTCCTTAGTTTGAGGGGTTGGCTTAGTTAGAGGGCCTGCCTTAGTTTGAGGGGCTGCCTTAGTTTGTGCGGCTGCCTTTGTTTGAGGGGCTGCCTTAGTTTGAGCGGCTGCCTTGGTTTGAGGGGCTGCATTAGTTTGAGGGGCTGTCTTACTTTGAGGGGCTCTTAGTTTGAGCGGCTGCCTGAATTTGAGAGGCTGCCTGAGATTGAGCGGCTGCCTTAGTTTGAGCGGCTGCCTTAGTTTGAGAGTCTGCATTAGTTTGAGCGGCTGCCTTAGTTTGAGGGGCTGCCTTAGTTTGAGAGTCTGCATTAGTTTGAGCGGCTCCCTTAGTTTGAGATCTGCCTTACTTTTAGAGGCTGCCTTAGTTTGAGGAACTGCCTTAATTTGAGCGGCTGCATTAGTTTGAGGGGCTGCCTTTGGTTGAGGGGCTGCATTAGATTGAGGGGCTGCATTAGATTGAGGGTCTGCATTAGTTTGAGGGGCTGCATTATTTTGAGGGGCTGCCTTAGTTTGAGGGGCTGCCTTAGTTTGAGGGGTTGGCTTAGTTTGAGGGGCTGCCTTAGATTGAGTGGCTGCATTAGTTTGAATGTCTGCCTTAGTTTGAGGGGATGCCTTCGTTTGAGGGGTTGGCTTAGTTTGAGGGGCTGCCTTAGTTTGAGGGGCTGCATTAGTTTGAGGGGTTGCATTAGAATGAGGGGCTGCCTTAGATTGAGGGGCTGCATTAGTTTGAGTGAGTGCCTTAGTTTGAGAGGCTGCCTTACTTTGAGGGGCTGCCTTAGATTGAGCGGCTGCCTTAGTTTGAGAGTCTGCCTTAGTTTGAGCGGATGCCTTAGTTTGAGGGTCTGCCTTACTTTTAGAGGCTGTCTTAGTTTGAGGGGCTGCCTTAGTTTGAGCGGCTGCATTAGTTTGAGGGGCTGCTTTTAGTTGAGGCGCTCCCTTAGTTTGAGGGTCTGCCTTAGTTTGAGAGTCTGCCTTAGTTTGAGCGGCTGCCTTAGTTTGAGGGTCTGCCTTACTTTTAGAGGCTGCCTTAGTATGAGGGGCTGCTTAATTTGAGCGGCTGCATTAGTTTGAGGGGCTGCCTTTGGTTGAGGCGCTCCCTTAGTTTGAGGGTCTGCCTTACTTGAACAGGCTGCCTTATTTTGAGCGGCTGCCTGGGTTTGAGGGGCTGCCTTAGTTTGAGCAGCTGCATTAGTTTGAGAGTCTGCCTTTGATTGAGTGGCTGCATTAGTTTGAGGGGCTGACTTAGTTTGAGGGGCTGACGTAGTTTGAGGGGCAGCATTTGTTTGATGGGCTGCCTTAGATTGAGGGCTGCATTAGTTTGAGGGGCTGCCTTAGTTTGAGGGGCTGTCTTAGTTTGAGGGGCAGCATTAGTTTGATGGGATGCTTTATTTTGAGCGGCTGCCTTAGTTGAGGGGCTGCCTCAGATTGAGGGGCTGCATTAGTTTGAGCGGGTGCCTTAGTTTGTGGGGCTGCCTTAGTTTGAGGGGCTGCCTTCGTTTGAGAGTCTGCCATAGTTTGAGGGGCTGCCTTAATTTGAGCGGCTGCCTTAGTTTGAGGGGCTGCTTTAGTTTGAGCGACTGTCTTAGTTTGAGGGGCTGCATTAGTTTGAGGGGCTGTCTTAGATTAAGGGGCTGCCTTAGATTGAGGGGCTGCATTAGTTTGAGAGTCTGCCTTAGTTTGAGGGGATGCCTTAGTTTGAGGGGTTGGATTTGTTTGAGGGGCTGCCTTAGATTGAGTGGCTGCAATAGTTTGAGGGGCTTCCTTTGGTTGAGGCGCTCCCTTAGTTTGTAGGGCTGCCTTCCGTTAAGGGGCAGCGTCAGTTTGAGAGTCTGCCTTAGTTTGAGGGGCTCCTTAGTTTGAGGGGCTGCCTTTGATTGAGTGGCTGCATGGTTTGACAGTCTGCCTTTGATTGAGTGGCTGCATTAGTTTGAGGGGCTGCCTTAGATTGAGGGGCTGCATTAGTTTGAGGGGCTGCATTAGTTTGAGTGTGTACATTGGTTTGAGGGGTTGCATTAGTTTGAGGGGCTGCTTTAGTTTAAGGGGCAGCCTTAGTTTGAGAGGCTGCCTAAGTTTGAGGGGCTGCCTTCGTTTGAGAGTCTGCCATGGTTTGAGGGGCTGCCTTAATTTGAGCGGCTGCCTTAGTTTGAGGGGCTGCAGTAGTTTGAGCGACTGTCTTAGTTTGAGGGGCTGCCTTAGTTTGAGCGGCTGCCTTAGAGTGAGAGGCTGCCTGAGTTTGAGGGGCTGCTTTAGACTGAGGGGCTGCATTAGTTTGAGCGGCTGTCTCAGTTTGAGGGGCTGCCTTAGTTTGAGCGGCTGCCTGAGTTTGAGGGGCTGCCTTAGTTTGAGCGGCTGCCTTAGTTTGAGGGGCTGCCTTAGTTTGAGCGGCTGCCTTGTTTGACGGGCTGCATTAGTTTGAGGGGCAGTCTTATATTAAGGGGCTGCCTTAGATTGAGGGGCTGCATTAGTTTGAGAGTCTGCCTTAGTTTGAGGGGATGCCTTAGTTTGAGGGGTTGGCTTTGTTTGAGGGGCTACTTTAGATTGAGTGGCTGCATTAATTTGAGAGTCTGCCTTAGTTTGAGGGGATGCCTTAGTTTGATGCGTTGGCTTAGTTCGAGGGGCTGCCTTAGTTTGAGGGGCTGCCTTTGGTTGAGGCGCTCCCTTAGTTTGAGGAACTTCCTTACTTTAAGGGGCTGCATTAGTTTGAGAGTCTGCCTTAGTTTGGGAGGCTGCCTTAGATTGAGTGTTTGGCTGAGTTTGAGGGTCTGGCTTTGATTGAGTGGCTGCATTAGTTTGAGAGCTTGCCTTTGATTGAGTGGCTGCATTAGTTTGAGGGGCTGCATTCGATTGAGGGTCTGCATTTGTTTGAGGGGCTGCATTATTTTGAGGGGCTGCCTTAGTTTGAGGGGCTGCCTTAGTTTGAGGGGCTGCGTTAGTTTTAGGGGTTGGCTTAGTTTGAGGGGCTGCCTTAGATTGAGTGGCTGCATTAGTTTGAGAGTCTGCCTTAATTTGAGGGGATTCCTTAGTTTGAGGGGTTGGCTGAGTTAGAGGGGCTGCCTTTGTTTGAGGGGTTGCATTAGAATGAGGGCTGCCTTAGATTGAGGGGCTGCATTAGTTTGAGGGAGTGCCTTAGTTTGAGAGGCTGCCTTACTTTGAGGGGCTGCCTTAGTTTGAGCGGCTGCCTTAATTTGAGAGGCTGCCTTCGTTTGAGCGGCTGCCTTAGTTTGAGCGGCTGCCTTAGTTTGAGAGTCTGCATTAGTTTGAGCGGCTGCCTTAGTTTGAGGGGCTGCCTTAGTTTGAGGGTCTGCCTTACTTTTAAAGGCTGCCTTAGTTTGAGGGGCTGCCTTAATTTGAGCGGCTGCATTAGTTTGAGGGGTTGGCTTAGTTAGAGGGGCTGCATTATTTTGAGGGGCTGCCTCAGTTTGAGGGGCTGCCTTAGTTTGAGGGGTTAGCTTAGTTTGAGGGGCTGCCTTATTTGACGGGCTGCATTAGTTTGAGGGGCAGTCTTATATTAAGGGGCTGCCTTAGATTGAGGGGCTGCATTAGTTTGAGAGTCTGCCTTAGTTTGAGGGGATGCCTTAGTTTGAGGGGTTGGCTTTGTTTGAGGGGCTACTTTAGATTGAGTGGCTGCATTAATTTGAGAGTCTGCCTTAGTTTGAGGGGATGCCTTAGTTTGATGCGTTGGCTTAGTTCGAGGGGCTGCCTTAGTTTGAGGGGCTGCCTTTGGTTGAGGCGCTCCCTTAGTTTGAGGAACTGCCTTACTTTAAGGGGCTGCATTAGTTTGAGAGTCTGCCTTAGTTTGGGAGGCTGCCTTAGATTGAGTGTTTGGCTGAGTTTGAGGGTCTGGCTTTGATTGAGTGGCTGCATTAGTTTGAGAGCTTGCCTTTGATTGAGTGGCTGCATTAGTTTGAGGGGCTGCATTCGATTGAGGGTCTGCATTTGTTTGAGGGGCTGCATTATTTTGAGGGGCTGCCTTAGTTTGAGGGGCTGCCTTAGTTTGAGGGGCTGCCTTAGTTTTAGGGGTTGGCTTAATTTGAGGGGCTGCCTTAGATTGAGTGGCTGCATTCCTTTGAGAGTCTGCCTTAATTTGAGGGGATTCCTTAGTTTGAGGGGTTGGCTGAGTTAGAGGGGCTGCCTTTGTTTGAGGGGTTGCATTAGAATGAGGGGCTGCCTTAGATTGAGGGGCTGCATTAATTTGAGGGAGTGCCTTAGTTTGAGAGGCTGCCTTACTTTGAGGGGCTGCCTTAGTTTGAGCGGCTGCCTTAATTTGAGAGGCTGCCTTCGTTTGAGCGGCTGCCTTAGTTTGAGCGGCTGCCTTAGTTTGAGAGTCTGCATTAGTTTGAGCGGCTGCCTTAGTTTGAGGGGCTGCCTTAGTTTGAGGGTCTGCCTTACTTTTAAAGGCTGCCTTAGTTTGAGGGGCTGCCTTAATTTGAGCGGCTGCATTAGTTTGAGGGGTTGGCTTAGTTAGAGGGGCTGCATTATTTTGAGGGGCTGCCTCAGTTTGAGGGGCTGCCTTAGTTTGAGGGGTTAGCTTAGTTTGAGGGGCTGCGTTAGATTGAGTGGCTGCATTAGTTTGAGAGTCTGCCTTAGTTTGAGGGGATGCCTTAGTTTGAGGGGTTGGCTTAGTTAGAGGGGCTGCCTTAGTTTGAGGGGCTGCATTAGTTTGAGGGGTTGCATTAGAATGAGGGGCTGCCTTAGATTGAGGGGCTGCATTAGTTTGAGTGAGTGCCTTAGTTTGAGAGGCTGCCTTACTTTGAGGGGCTGCCTTAGATTGAGCGGCTGCCTTAGTTTGAGAGTCTGCCTTAGTTTGAGCGGCTGCCTTAGTTTGAGGGTCTGCCTTACTTTTAGAGGCTGTCTTTGTTTGAGGGGCTGCCTTAGTTTGAGCGGCTGCATTAGTTTGAGGGGCTGCTTTTAGTTGAGGCGCTCCCTTAGTTTGAGGGTCTGCCTTACTTGAACAGGCTGCCTTAGTTTGAGCGGCTGCGTTAGTTTGAGAGGCTGCCTGGGTTTGAGGGGCTGCCTTAGTTTGAGCAGCTGCATTAGTTTGAGAGTCTGCCTTTGATTGAGTGGCTGCATTAGTTTGAGGGGCTGTCTTAGTTTGAGGGGCTGACGTAGTTTGAGGGGCTGCATTTGTTTGATGGGCTGCCTTAGATTGAGGGCTGCATTAGTTTGAGGGGCTGCCTTAGTTTGAGGGGTTGTCTTAGTTTGAGGGGCTGCATTAGTTTGATGGGATGCTTTATTTTGAGCGGCTGCCTTAGTTGAGGGGCTGCCTCAGATTGAGGGGCTGCATTAGTTTGAGCGGGTGCCTTAGTTTTACGGGCTGCCTTAGTTTGAGGGGCTGCCTTAAATTGAGCGGCTGACTTAGTTTGAGAGGCTGCCTTAGTTTGAGAGTCTGCCTTAGTTTGAGCGGCTGCATTAGTTTGACAGGCTGCCTTAGTTTCAGCGGCTGCCTTAGTTTGAGAGGCTGCCTGAGTTTGAGGGGCTGCCTTAGTTTGTAGGGCTGCCTTCCTTTAAGGGGCAGCGTCAGTTTGAGAGTCTGCCTTAGTTTGAGGGTCTGCCTTAGTTTGAGGGGCTGCCTTTGATTGAGTGGCTGCATGGTTTGACAGTCTGCCTTTGATTGAGTGGCTGCATTAGTTTGAGGGGCTGCCTTAGATTGAGGGGCTGCATTAGTTTGAGGGGCTGCATTAGTTTGAGTGGGTACATTAGTTTGAGGGGCTGCCTTAGATTGAGGGGCTGCATTAGTTTGAGGGGCTGCATTAGTTTGAGGGGCTGCCTGAGTTTGAGGGGCTGCCTTAGATTGAGTTCTGCATTAGTTTGAGGGGCTGCATTAGTTTAAGGGGCAGCCTTAGTTTGAGAGGCTGCCTAAGTTTGAGGGGCTGCCTTCGTTTGAGGGTCTGCCATGGTTTGAGGGGCTGCCTTAATTTGAGCGGCTGCCTTAGTTTGAGGGGCTGCAGTAGTTTGAGCGACTGTCTTAGTTTGAGGGGCTGCCTTAGTTTGAGCGGCTGCCTTAGATTGAGAGGCTGCCTGAGTTTGAGGGGCTGCTTTAGACTGAGGGGCTGCATTAGTTTGAGCGGCTGTCTCAGTTTGAGGGGCTGCCTTAGTTTGAGCGGCTGCCTGAGTTTGAGGGGCTGCCTTAGTTTGAGCGGCTGCCTTAGTGTGAGGGGCTGCCTTAGTTTGAGCGGCTGCCTTGTTTGACGGGCTGCATTAGTTTGAGGGGCTGCATTAGTTTGAGGGGCTGTCTTATATTAAGGGGCTGCCTTAGATTGAGGGGCTGCATTAGTTTGAGAGTCTGCCTTAGTTTGAGGGGATGCCTTAGTTTGAGGGGTTGGCTTTGTTTGAGGGGCTACCTTAGATTGAGTGGCTGCATTAATTTGAGAGTCTGCCTTAGTTTGAGGGGATGCCTTAGTTTGATGGGTTGGCTTAGTTAGAGGGGCTGCCTTAGTTTGAAGGGCTGCCTTTGGTTGAGGCGCTCCCTTAGTTTGAGGGGCTGCCTTACTTTAAGGGGCTGCATTAGTTTGAGAGTCTGCCTTAGTTTGAGAGGCTGCCTTAGATTGAGTGTTTGGCTGAGTTTGAGGGTCTGGCTTTGATTGAGTGGCTGCATTAGTTTGAGAGCTTGCCTTTGACTGAGTGGCTGCATTAGTTTGAGGGGCTGCATTAGATTGAGGGTCTGCATTTGTTTGAGGGGCTGCATTATTTTGAGCGGCTGCCTTAGTTTGAGAGGCTGCCTGAGTTTGAGGGGCTGCCTTAGTTTGAGCGGCTGCATTAGTTTGAGGCGCTTCCTTTGGTTGAGGCGCTCCCTTAGTTTGTAGGGCTGCCTTCCTTTAAGGGGCAGCGTCAGTTTGAGAGTCTGCCTTAGTTTGAGGGGCTGCCTTAGTTTGAGGGGCTGCCTTTGATTGAGTGGCTGCATGGTTTGACAGTCTGCCTTTGATTGAGTGGCTGCATTAGTTTGAGGGGCTGCCTTAGATTGAGGGGCTGCATTAGTTTGAGGGGCTGCATTAGTTTGAGTGGGTACATTAGTTTGAGCGGATGCCTTAGAGTGAGAGGCTGCCTGAGTTTGAGGGGCTGCTTTAGACTGAGGGGCTGCATTAGTTTGAGCGGCTGTCTCAGTTTGAGGGGCTGCCTTAGTTTGAGCGGCTGCCTGAGTTTGAGGGGCTGCCTTAGTTTGAGCGGCTGCCTTAGTGTGAGGGGCTGCCTTAGTTTGAGCGGCTGCCTTGTTTGACGGGCTGCATTAGTTTGAGGGGCTGCATTAGTTTGAGGGGCTGTCTTATATTAAGGGGCTGCCTTAGATTGAGGGGCTGCATTAGTTTGAGAGTCTGCCTTAGTTTGAGGGGATGCCTTAGTTTGAGGGGTTGGCTTTGTTTGAGGGGCTACCTTAGATTGAGTGGCTGCATTAATTTGAGAGTCTGCCTTAGTTTGAGGGGATGCCTTAGTTTGATGGGTTGGCTTAGTTAGAGGGGCTGCCTTAGTTTGAAGGGCTGCCTTTGGTTGAGGCGCTCCCTTAGTTTGAGGGGCTGCCTTACTTTAAGGGGCTGCATTAGTTTGAGAGTCTGCCTTAGTTTGAGAGGCTGCCTTAGATTGAGTGTTTGGCTGAGTTTGAGGGTCTGGCTTTGATTGAGTGGCTGCATTAGTTTGAGAGCTTGCCTTTGACTGAGTGGCTGCATTAGTTTGAGGGGCTGCATTAGATTGAGGGTCTGCATTTGTTTGAGGGGCTGCATTATTTTGAGCGGCTGCCTTAGTTTGAGAGGCTGCCTGAGTTTGAGGGGCTGCCTTAGTTTGAGCGGCTGCATTAGTTTGAGGCGCTTCCTTTGGTTGAGGCGCTCCCTTAGTTTGTAGGGCTGCCTTCCTTTAAGGGGCAGCGTCAGTTTGAGAGTCTGCCTTAGTTTGAGGGGCTGCCTTAGTTTGAGGGGCTGCCTTTGATTGAGTGGCTGCATGGTTTGACAGTCTGCCTTTGATTGAGTGGCTGCATTAGTTTGAGGGGCTGCCTTAGATTGAGGGGCTGCATTAGTTTGAGGGGCTGCATTAGTTTGAGTGGGTACATTAGTTTGAGGGGCTGCCTTAGATTGAGGGGCTGCATTAGTTTGAGGGGCTGCATTAGTTTGAGGGGCTGCATTATTTTGAGGTGCTGCCTCAGTTTGAGGGGCTGCCTTAGTTTGAGGGGTTAGCTTAGCTTGAGGGGCTGCCTTAGATTGAGTGGCTGCATTAGTTTGAGAGTCTGCCTTAGTTTGAGGGGATGCCTTAATTTGAGGGGTTGGCTTAGTTAGAGGGGCTGCCTTAGTTTGAGGGGCTGCATTAGTTTGAGGGGTTGCATTAGAATGAGGGGCTGCCTTAGATTGAGGGGCTGCATTAGTTTGAGGGGCTGCCTTAGTTTGAGAGGCTGCCTTAGTTTGAGCGGCTGGCTTAGTTTGAGAGGCTGGCTCAGTTTGAGAGACTGCATTAGTTTGAGCGGCTGTCTTAGTTTGAGGGGCTGCCTTAGTTTGAGCGGCTGCCTTAGAGTGAGAGGCTGCCTGAGTTTGAGGGGCTGCTTTAGACTGAGGGGCTGCATTAGTTTGAGCGGCTGTCTCAGTTTGAGGGGCTGCCTTAGTTTGAGCGGCTGCCTGAGTTTGAGGGGCTGCCTTAGTTTGAGCGTCTGCCTTAGTTTGAGGGGCTGCCTTAGTTTGAGCGGCTGCCTTGTTTGACGGGCTGCATTAGTTTGAGGGGCAGTCTTATATTAAGGGGCTGCCTTAGATTGAGGGGCTGCATTAGTTTGAGAGTCTGCCTTAGTTTGAGGGGATGCCTTAGTTTGAGGGGTTGGCTTTGTTTGAGGGGCTACTTTAGATTGAGTGGCTGCATTAATTTGAGAGTCTGCCTTAGTTTGAGGGGATGCCTTAGTTTGATGCGTTGGCTTAGTTCGAGGGGCTGCCTTAGTTTGAGGGGCAGCCTTTGGTTGAGGCGCTCCCTTAGTTTGAGGGGCTGCCTTACTTTAAGGGGCTGCATTAGTTTGAGAGTCTGCCTTAGTTTGAGAGGCTGCCTTAGATTGAGTGTTTGGCTGAGTTTGAGGGTCTGGCTTTGATTGAGTGGCTGCATTAGTTTGAGAGCTTGCCTTTGATTGAGTGGCTGCATTAGTTTGAGGGGCTGCATTAGATAGAGGGTCTGCATTTGTTTGAGGGGCTGCATTATTTTGAGGGGCTGCCTTAGTTTGAGGGGCTGCCTTAGTTTGAGGGGCTGCCTTAGTTTGAGGGGTTGGCTTAGTTTGAGGGGCTGCCTTAGATTGAGTGGCTGCATTAGTTTGAGAGTCTGCCTTAATTTGAGGGGATTCCTTAGTTTGAGGGGTTGGCTGAGTTAGAGGGGCTGCCTTTGTTTGAGGGGTTGCATTAGAATGAGGGGCTGCCTTAGATTGAGGGGCTGCATTAGTTTGAGGGAGTGCCTTAGTTTGAGAGGCTGCCTTACTTTGAGGGGCTGCCTTAGTTTGAGCGGCTGCCTTAATTTGAGAGGCTTCCTGAGTTTGAGCGGCTGCCTTAGTTTGAGCGGCTGCCTTAGTTTGAGAGTCTGCATTAGTTTGAGCGGCTGCCTTAGTTTGAGGGGCTGCCTTAATTTGAGCGGCTGCATTAGTTGAGGGGCTGCCTTTGGTTGAGGCTCTGCATTAGTTTGAGAGTCTGCCTTTGATTGAGTGGCTGCTTTAGTTTGAGGGGCTGCATTAGTTTGAGGGGCTGCATTATTTTGAGGGGCTGCCTCAGTTTGAGGGACTGCCTTAGTTTGAGGGGTTAGCTTAGTTTGAGGGGCTGCCTTAGATTGAGTGGCTGCATTAGTTTGAGAGTCTGCCTTAGTTTGAGGGGATGCCTTAGTTTGAGGGGTTGGCTTAGTTAGAGGGGCTGCCTTAGTTTGAGGGGCTGCATTAGTTTGAGGGGTTGCATTAGAATGAGGGGCTGCCTTAGATTGAGGGGCTGCATTAGTTTGAGTGAGTGCCTTAGTTTGAGAGGCTGCCTTACTTTGAGGGGCTGCCTTAGATTGAGCGGCTGCCTTAGTTTGAGAGTCTGCCTTAGTTTGAGCGGCTGCCTTAGTTTGAGGGTCTGCCTTACTTTTAGAGGCTGTCTTAGTTTGAGGGGCTGCCTTAGTTTGAGCGGCTGCATTAGTTTGAGGGGCTGCTTTTAGTTGAGGCGCTCCCTTAGTTTGAGGGTCTGCCTTACTTGAACAGGCTGCCTTAGTTTGAGCGGCTGATTAGTTTGAGAGGGTGCCTGGGTTTGAGGGGCTGCCTGAGTTTGAGCAGCTGCATTAGTTTGAGAGTCTGCCTTTGATTGAGTGGCTGCATTAGTTTGAGGGGATGACTTACTTTGAGGGGCTGACGTAGTTTGAGGGGCTGCATTTGTTTGATGGGCTGCCTTAGATTGAGGGCTGCATTAGTTTGAGGGGCTGCCTTAGTTTGAGGGGTTGTCTTCGTTTGAGGGGCTGCATTAGTTTGATGGGATGCTTTATTTTGAGCGGCTGCCTTATTTGAGGGGCTGCCTCAGATTGAGGGGCTGCATTAGTTTGAGGGGCTGCCTTAGTTTGAGGGGCTGCCTTAGTTTGAGGGGCTGCCTTAAATTGAGCGGCTGACTTAGTTTGAGAGGCTGCCTTAGTTTGAGAGTCTGCCTTAGTTTGAGCGGCTGCCTTAGTTTGACAGGCTGCCTTAGTTTCAGCGGCTGCCTTAGTTTGAGAGGCTGCCTGAGTTTGAGGGGCTGCCTTAGTTTGAGCGGCTGCATTAGTTTGAGGGGCTTCCTTTGGTTGAGGCGCTCCCTTAGTTTGTAGGGCTGCCTTCCTTTAAGGGGCAGCGTCAGTTTGAGAGTCTGCCTTAGTTTGAGGTGCTGCCTTAGTTTGAGGGGCTGCCTTTGATTGAGTGGCTGCATGGTTTGACAGTCTGCCTTTGATTGAGTGGCTGCATTAGTTTGAGGGGCTGCCTTAGATTGAGGGGCTGCATTAGTTTGAGGGGCTGCATTAGTTTGAGTGGGTACATTAGTTTGAGGGGCTGCCTTAGATTGAGGGGCTGCATTAGTTTGAGGGGCTGCATTAGTTTGAGGGGCTGCCTGAGTTTGAGGGGCTGCCTTAGATTGAGTTCTGCATTAGTTTGAGGGGCTGCATTAGTTTAAGGGGCAGCCTTAGTTTGAGAGGCTGCCTAAGTTTGAGGGGCTGCCTTCGTTTGAGAGTCTGCCATGGTTTGAGGGGCTGCCTTAATTTGAGCGGCTGCCTTAGTTTGAGGGGCTGCAGTAGTTTGAGCGACTGTCTTAGTTTGAGGGGCTGCCTTAGTTTGAGCGGCTGCCTTAGAGTGAGAGGCTGCCTGAGTTTGAGGGGCTGCTTTAGACTGAGGGGCTGCATTAGTTTGAGCGGCTGTCTCAGTTTGAGGGGCTGCCTTAGTTTGAGCGGCTGCCTGAGTTTGAGGGGCTGCCTTAGTTTGAGCGGCTGCCTTAGTTTGAGGGGCTGCCTTAGTTTGAGCGGCTGCCTTGTTTGACGGGCTGCATTAGTTTGAGGGGCTGCATTAGTTTGAGAGTCTGCCTTAGTTTGAGGGGATGCCTTAGTTTGAGGGGTTGGCTTTGTTTGAGGGGCTACCTTAGATTGAGTGGCTGCATTAATTTGAGAGTCTGCCTTCGTTTGAGGGGATGCCTTAGTTTGATGGGTTGGCTTAGTTAGAGGGGCTGCCTTAGTTTGAGGGGCTGCCTTTGGTTGAGGCGCTCCCTTAGTTTGAGGGGCTGCCTTACTTTAAGGGGCTGCATTAGTTTGAGAGTCTGCCTTAGTTTGAGAGGCTGCCTTAGATTGAGTTTTTGGCTGAGTTTGAGGGTCTGGCTTTGATTGAGTGGCTGCATTAGTTTGAGAGCTTGCCTTTGACTGAGTGGCTGCATTAGTTTGAGGGGCTGCATTAGATTGAGGGTCTGCATTTGTTTGAGTGGCTGCATTATTTTGAGCGGCTGCCTTAGTTTGACAGGCTGCCTTAGTTTCAGCGGCTGCCTTAGTTTGAGAGGCTGCCTGAGTTTGAGGGGCTGCCTTAGTTTGAGCGGCTGCATTAGTTTGAGGCGCTTCCTTTGGTTGAGGCGCTCCCTTAGTTTGTAGGGCTGCCTTCCTTTAAGGGGCAGCGTCAGTTTGAGAGTCTGCCTTAGTTTGAGGGGCTGCCTTAGTTTGAGGGGCTGCCTTTGATTGAGTGGCTGCATGGTTTGACAGTCTGCCTTTGATTGAGTGGCTGCATTAGTTTGAGGGGCTGCCTTAGATTGAGGGGTTGCATTAGAATGAGGGGCTGCCTTGGATTAAGGGGCTGCATTAGTTTGAGGGTGTGCCTTAGTTTGAGAGGCTGCCTTAGTTTGAGCGGCTGGCTTAGTTTGAGATACTGGCTCAGTTTGAGAGACTGCATTAGTTTGAGCGGCTGCCTTAGTTTGAGGGGCTGCCTTAGTTTGAGAGTCTGCCTTAGTTTGAGCGACTGCCTTAGTTTGAGGGTCTGCCTTACTTTTAGAGGCTTCCTTAGTTTGAGGGGCTGCCTTAATTTGAGCGGCTGCATTAGATTGAGGGGCTGCCTTTGGTTGAGGCGCTCCCTTAGTTTGAGGGTCTGCCTTAGTTTGAGAGTCTGCCTTAGTTTGAGCGGCTGCCTTAGTTTGAGGGTCTTCCTTACTTTTTGAGGCTGCCTTAGTTTGAGGGGCTGCCTGAATTTGAGCGGCTGCATTAGTTTGAGGGGCTGACTTAGTTTGAGGGGCTGACGTAGTTTGAGGGGCTGCATTTGTTTGATGGGTTGCCTTAGATTGAGGGGCTGCATTAGTTTGAGGGGCTGCCTCAGTTTGAGGGGCTGCCTTAGTTTGAGGGGCTGCCTCAGATGGAGCGACTGACTTAGTTTGAGAGGCTGCCTTAGTTTGAGAGTCTGCCTTAGTTTGAGTGGCTGCCTTAGTTTGAGGGGTTGCCTTAGTTTGAGAGTCTGCCTTAGTTTGAGCGGCTGCCTTAGTTTGACAGGCTGCATTAGTTTGAGGGGCTGCCTTTGGTTGCGGCGCTCCCTTAGTTTGCAGGGCTGCCTTACTTTAAGGGGCAGCGTCAGTTTGAGAGTCTGCCTTAGTTTGAGGGGCTGCCTTCGTTTGAGGGGTTGGCTTAGTTTGAGGGGCTGCTTTTGATTGAGTGGCTGCATTATTTTGAGAGTCTGCCTTTGATTGAGTGGCTGCATTAGTTTGAGGGGCTGCCTTCGATTGAGGGGCTGCATTAATTTGAGGGGCTGCATTAGTTTGTGGGTGCATTAGTTTGAGGGGCTGCCTTAGATTGAGGGGCTGCATTAGGTTGAGGGGCTGCATTAGTTTGAGGGGCTGCATTAGTTTGTGGGTGCATTAGTTTAAGGGGCAGCCTTAGTTTGAGAGGCTGCCTAAGTTTGAGGGGCTGCCTTCGTTTGAGATTCTGCCATAGTTTGAGGGGCTGCCTTAAATTGAGCGGCTGCCTTAGCTTGAGGTGCTGCATTAGTTTGAGCGACTGTCTTAGTTTGAGGGGCTCCCTTAGTTTGAGCGGCTGCCTTAGATTGAGAGGCTGCCTGAGTTTGAGGGGCTGCTTTAGACTGAGGGGCTGCATTAGTTTGAGCGGCTGTCTCAGTTTGAGGGTCTGCCTTAGTTTGAGCGGCTGCCTGAGTTTGAGCGGCTGCCTTAGTTTGAACGGCTGCCTTGGTTTGAGGGGCTGCCTTGGTTTGAGGGGCTGCCTTGGTTTGAGGGGCTGCATTAGTTTGAGGGGCTGTCTTAGTTTAAGGGCTGCCTTAGATTGAGGGGCTGCATTAGTTTGAGAGTCTGCCTTAGTTTCAGGGGATGCCTTAGTTTGAGGGGTTGGCTTTGTTTGAGGGGCTGCCTTAGATTGAGTGGCTGCATTAGTTTGAGTGTCTGCCTTAGTTTGATGGGAAGCCTTAGTTTGATGGGTTGGCTTAGTTAGAGGGGCTGCCTTAGTTTGAGGGGCTGCATTAGTTTGAGGGGCTGCCTTACATTGAGGGGCACAATTAGTTTGAGAGGGTGCCTTAGATTGAAGGGCTGCATTAGTTTGAGGGGGTGCCTTAGTTTGAGAGGCTGCCTTAGTTTGAGGGGCTGCCTTAGTTTGAGCGGCTGCCTTAATTTGAGAGGCTGTCTTAGTTTGAGCGGCTGCCTTAGTTTGAGCGGCTGCCTTAGTTTGAGAGTCTGCCTTAGTTTGCGCGGCTGCCTTAGTTTGAGGGGATGCCTTACTTTTTGAGGCAGCCTTAGTTTGACAGGCTGCCTGAGTTTGACAGGCTGCCTTAGTTTGAGGGGCTGCCTTAATTTGAGCTGCTGCATTAGTTTGAGGGGCTGACTTTGTTTGAGGCGCTCCCTTAGTTTGAGCGGCTGCATTAGTTTGAGGGGGAGGCTTAGTTTGAGGGGCTGCCTTTGATTGAGTGGCTGCATTAGTTTGAGAGTCTGCCTTTGATTGAGTGGCTGCATTAGTTTGAGGGGCTGACTTAGTTTGAGGGGCTGACTTAGTTTGAGGGGCTGCATTTGTTTGAGGGGCTGCCTTAGATTGAGGGGCTGCATTAGTTTGTGGGGCAGCCTTAGTTTGAGAGGCTTCCTTAGATTGAGGGGCTGCATTAGTTTGAGAGGCTGCCAGAATTTGAGAGTATGCCTCAGTTAGAGCGGCTGCCTTAGTTTGTGGTTCTGCATTTGTTTGAGAATCTGCCTTAGTTTGAGCGGCTACCTTCGTTTGAGGGTCTGCCTTACTTTGAGAGGCTGCCTTGGTTTGACAGGCTGCCTTAGTTTGAGGGGCTGCCTTAGTTTGAGGGGCTGCCTTAGGTTGAGAGGCTGCCTTAGTTTGAGGGGCTGCCTTAGTTTGAGAGGCTGCCTGAGTTTGAGGGGCTGCCTTAGACTGGGCTGCATTAGTTTGATCGGCTCTGTCAGTTAGAGGGGCAGTTTGGTTTGAGCGGCTGCCTTAGTTTGAGGGGCTGCCTTAGTTTGAGGGGCTGCCTTCCTTTAAGGGGCAGCGTCAGTTTGAGAGTCTGCCTTAGTTTGAGGGGCTGCCTTAGTTTGAGGGGCTGCCTTTGATTGAGTGGCTGCATGGTTTGACAGTCTGCCTTTGATTGAGTGGCTGCATTAGTTTGAGGGGCTGCCTTAGATTGAGGGGTTGCATTAGAATGAGGGGCTGCCTTGGATTAAGGGGCTGCATTAGTTTGAGGGTGTGCCTTAGTTTGAGAGGCTGCCTTAGTTTGAGCGGCTGGCTTAGTTTGAGATACTGGCTCAGTTTGAGAGACTGCATTAGTTTGAGCGGCTGCCTTAGTTTGAGGGGCTGCCTTAGTTTGAGAGTCTGCCTTAGTTTGAGCGACTGCCTTAGTTTGAGGGTCTGCCTTACTTTTAGAGGCTTCCTTAGTTTGAGGGGCTGCCTTAATTTGAGCGGCTGCATTAGATTGAGGGGCTGCCTTTGGTTGAGGCGCTCCCTTAGTTTGAGGGTCTGCCTTAGTTTGAGAGTCTGCCTTAGTTTGAGCGGCTGCCTTAGTTTGAGGGTCTTCCTTACTTTTTGAGGCTGCCTTAGTTTGAGGGGCTGCCTGAATTTGAGCGGCTGCATTAGTTTGAGGGGCTGACTTAGTTTGAGGGGCTGACGTAGTTTGAGGGGCTGCATTTGTTTGATGGGTTGCCTTAGATTGAGGGGCTGCATTAGTTTGAGGGGCTGCCTCAGTTTGAGGGGCTGCCTTAGTTTGAGGGGCTGCCTCAGATGGAGCGACTGACTTAGTTTGAGAGGCTGCCTTAGTTTGAGAGTCTGCCTTAGTTTGAGTGGCTGCCTTAGTTTGAGGGGTTGCCTTAGTTTGAGAGTCTGCCTTAGTTTGAGCGGCTGCCTTAGTTTGACAGGCTGCATTAGTTTGAGGGGCTGCCTTTGGTTGCGGCGCTCCCTTAGTTTGCAGGGCTGCCTTACTTTAAGGGGCAGCGTCAGTTTGAGAGTCTGCCTTAGTTTGAGGGGCTGCCTTCGTTTGAGGGGTTGGCTTAGTTTGAGGGGCTGCTTTTGATTGAGTGGCTGCATTATTTTGAGAGTCTGCCTTTGATTGAGTGGCTGCATTAGTTTGAGGGGCTGCCTTCGATTGAGGGGCTGCATTAATTTGAGGGGCTGCATTAGTTTGTGGGTGCATTAGTTTGAGGGGCTGCCTTAGATTGAGGGGCTGCATTAGGTTGAGGGGCTGCATTAGTTTGAGGGGCTGCATTAGTTTGTGGGTGCATTAGTTTAAGGGGCAGCCTTAGTTTGAGAGGCTGCCTAAGTTTGAGGGGCTGCCTTCGTTTGAGATTCTGCCATAGTTTGAGGGGCTGCCTTAAATTGAGCGGCTGCCTTAGCTTGAGGTGCTGCATTAGTTTGAGCGACTGTCTTAGTTTGAGGGGCTCCCTTAGTTTGAGCGGCTGCCTTAGATTGAGAGGCTGCCTGAGTTTGAGGGGCTGCTTTAGACTGAGGGGCTGCATTAGTTTGAGCGGCTGTCTCAGTTTGAGGGTCTGCCTTAGTTTGAGCGGCTGCCTGAGTTTGAGCGGCTGCCTTAGTTTGAGCGGCTGCCTTGGTTTGAGGGGCTGCCTTGGTTTGAGGGGCTGCCTTGGTTTGAGGGGCTGCATTAGTTTGAGGGGCTGTCTTAGTTTAAGGGCTGCCTTAGATTGAGGGGCTGCATTAGTTTGAGAGTCTGCCTTAGTTTCAGGGGATGCCTTAGTTTGAGGGGTTGGCTTTGTTTGAGGGGCTGCCTTAGATTGAGTGGCTGCATTAGTTTGAGTGTCTGCCTTAGTTTGATGGGAAGCCTTAGTTTGATGGGTTGGCTTAGTTAGAGGGGCTGCCTTAGTTTGAGGGGCTGCATTAGTTTGAGGGGCTGCCTTACATTGAGGGGCACAATTAGTTTGAGAGGGTGCCTTAGATTGAAGGGCTGCATTAGTTTGAGGGGGTGCCTTAGTTTGAGAGGCTGCCTTAGTTTGAGGGGCTGCCTTAGTTTGAGCGGCTGCCTTAATTTGAGAGGCTGTCTTAGTTTGAGCGGCTGCCTTAGTTTGAGCGGCTGCCTTAGTTTGAGAGTCTGCCTTAGTTTGCGCGGCTGCCTTAGTTTGAGGGGATGCCTTACTTTTTGAGGCAGCCTTAGTTTGACAGGCTGCCTGAGTTTGACAGGCTGCCTTAGTTTGAGGGGCTGCCTTAATTTGAGCTGCTGCATTAGTTTGAGGGGCTGACTTTGTTTGAGGTGCTCCCTTAGTTTGAGCGGCTGCATTAGTTTGAGGGGGAGGCTTAGTTTGAGGGGCTGCCTTTGATTGAGTGGCTGCATTAGTTTGAGAGTCTGCCTTTGATTGAGTGGCTGCATTAGTTTGAGGGGCTGACTTAGTTTGAGGGGCTGACTTAGTTTGAGGGGCTGCATTTGTTTGAGGGGCTGCCTTAGATTGAGGGGCTGCATTAGTTTGTGGGGCAGCCTTAGTTTGAGAGGCTTCCTTAGATTGAGGGGCTGCATTAGTTTGAGAGGCTGCCAGAATTTGAGAGTATGCCTCAGTTAGAGCGGCTGCCTTAGTTTGTGGTTCTGCATTTGTTTGAGAATCTGCCTTAGTTTGAGCGGCTACCTTCGTTTGAGGGTCTGCCTTACTTTGAGAGGCTGCCTTGGTTTGACAGGCTGCCTTAGTTTGAGGGGCTGCCTTAGTTTGAGGGGCTGCCTTAGGTTGAGAGGCTGCCTTAGTTTGAGGGGCTGCCTTAGTTTGAGAGGCTGCCTGAGTTTGAGGGGCTGCCTTAGACTGGGCTGCATTAGTTTGATCGGCTCTGTCAGTTAGAGGGGCAGTTTGGTTTGAGCGGCTGCCTTAGTTTGAGGGGCTGCCTTAGTTTGAGGGGCTGCCTTAGTTTGAGCGGCTGCCTTAGTTTGAGGGGCTGCCTTAGTTTGAGCGGCTGCCTTAGTTTGAGGAGCTGCCTTTGATTGAGGGGCTGCTTTATTTTGAGCGGCCGCATTAGTTTGAGCGGCTGCCTTAGTTTGAGGGGCTTCCTTAGTTTGAGCGGCTGCCTTAGTTTGAGATGCTGCCTTAGTTTGAGAGGCTGCCTTACTTTTAGATGCTGCCTTAGTTTGAGCGGCTGCCTTAGTTTGAGAGTCTGCCTTAGTTTGAGGGGTTGCCTTAGACTGAGGTGCTGCATTAGTTTGAGCGGCTGTCTCAGTTTGAGGGGCTGCCTTAGTTTGAGCGGCTGCCTGAGTTTGAGGGGCTGCCTTCGTTTGAGCGGCTGCCTTAGTTTGAGGGGCTGCCTTAGTTTCAGGGGCTGCCTTAGATTGAGGGGCTGCTTTAGTTTGAGCGGCTGCATTATTTTGAGCGGCTGCATTATTTTGAGCGGCTGCCTTAGTTTGAGGGGCTGCCTTAGTTTGAGCGGCTGCCTTAGTTTGAGTGGCTGCCTTAGTTTGAGAGGCTGCCTCAGTTTGAGATGCTGCCTTAGTTTGGGAGGCTGTCTTAGTTTGAGAGGCTGCCTTAGTTTGAGAAGCGGCCTTAATTTGAGAGGCTGCCTTCGTTTGAGCGGCTGCCTTAGTTTGAGCGGCTGCCTTAGTTTGAGAGACTGCCTGAGTTTGAGGGGCTGCCTCAGTTTGAGCGGCTGCATCAGTTTGAGGGGTAGGCTTAGTTTGAGGGGCTGCCTTCGATTGAGTGGCTGCATTAGTTTGAGAGTCTGCCTTTGATTGAGTGGCTGCATTAGTTTGAGGGGCTTACTCAGTTTGAGGGGCTGCCTCAGATTGAGGGGCTGCATTAGTTTGAGCGGCTGCCTTAGTTTGAGCGGCTGCCTTAGTTTGAGGGGCTGCTTTTGATTGAACGGCTGACTGAGTGTGAGAGGCTGCCTTAGTTTGAGAGTCTGCCTTTGTTTGAGCGGCTGCCTTAGTTTGAAAGGCTGCCTTAGTTTGAGAGACTGCCTTTGTTTGAGCGGCTGCCTTAGTTTGAGGGGCTCCCTTCGATTGAGTTCTGCATTTGTTCGAGAGTCTGCCTTAGTTTGAGCGGCTGCATTAGTTAGAGCGGCTGTCTTAGTTTGAGGCGCTGCATTAGTTTGAGGGGATGCCTTAGTTTGAGGGGCTGCATTAGATTGAGTTCTGCATTAGTTTGAGGGGCTGCATTAGTTTTAGGGGCTGCCTTAGTTTGAGAGGCTGCCTATGTTTGAGGGGCTGCCTTAGTTTGAGAGTCTGCCATAGTTTGAGGGGCTGCCTTAATTTGAGCGGCTGCCTTAGTTTGAGGGGCTGCATTAGTTTGAGCGGCAGTCTTATTTTGAGGGGCTGCCTTAGTTTGAGCGGCTGCCTTTGTTTGAGAGGCTGCATTAGTTTGAGGGGCTGCCTTCGACTGAGGTGTTGCATTCGTTTGAGCGGCTGTCTCAATTTGAGGGACTGCCTTAGTTTGAGCGGCTGCCTCAGTTTGAGGGGCTGCCTTAAATTGTGGGGCTGCATTAGTTTGAGGGGCTGCATTAGTTTGAGGGGCTGCATTAGTTTGAGCGGCTGCCTTAGTTTGAGGGGCTGCCTGAGATTGAGTTCTGCATTAGTTTGAGGGGCTGCATTAGTTTGAGGGGCTGCATTAGTTTGAGCGGCTGTCTTAGTTTGAGCGGCTGTCTTAGTTTGAGCGGCTGTCTTAGTTTGAGGGGCTGTCTTAGTTTGAGGGGCTGCCTTAGTTTGAGCGGCTGCCTCAGTTTGAGAGGCTGCCATGGTTTGAGAGGCTGCCTTAGTTTGAGCGGCTGCCTTAGTTTGAGCGGCTGCCTTAGTTTGAGGGGCTGCCTTAGTTTGAGCGGCTGCCTTAGATTGAGTTCTGCATTAGTTTGAGGGGCTGCATTAGTTTGAGGGGCTGCATTAGTTTGAGCGGCTGTCTTAGTTTGAGCGGCTGTCTTAGTTTGAGCGGCTGTCTTAGTTTGAGGGGCTGCCTTGGTTTGAGCGGCTGCCTTAGTTTGAGAGGCAGCCATGGTTTGAGAGGCTGCCTTAGTTTGAGAGGCAGCCTTAGTTTGAGGGGCTGCCTTCGACTGAGGTGTTGCATTAGTTTGAGCATCTGTCTCATTTTGAGGGTCTGCCTTAGTTTGAGCGGCTGCCTTAGTTTGAGTGGCTGCCATGGTTTGAGAGGCTGTCTTAGTTTTAGAGGCAGCCTTAGTTTGAGGGTCTGCCTTAGTTTGAGGGGCGGCCTTAATTTGAGATGCTGCCTTAGTTTGAGCGGCTGCAATAGTTTGAGTGGCTGCCATGGTTTGAGAGGCTGCCTTAGTTTGTGAGGCTGCCTGAGTTTGAGGGGCTACCTTAGTCTGAGCGGCTGTATTAGTTTGAGGTGCTGCCTTTGGTTGAGGCGCTCCCTTAGTTTGAGGTGCTGCCTTACTTTAAGGGGCTGCATTAGTTTGAGAGTCTGCCTAAGTTTGAGGGGGTGCCTTAGTTTGCGGGGTTGGCTCAGTTTGACGGGCCGCCTTTGATTGAGTGGCTGCATTAGTTTGAGAGTCTGCCTTAGTTTGAGGGGCTGCCTTCGTTTGAGGGGTTGGCATAGTGTGAGGGGCTGCCTTTGATTGATTGGCTGCGTTAGGTTGAGGTGCTGCCTTGGATTGAGGAGCTGCCATAGATTGAGGGGCTGCATTAGTTTGAGGGCGTGCCTTATATTAAGGGGCTGCATTTGTTTGAGGGGTGCCTTAGTTTGAGAGGCTGCCTTAGTTTGAGGGGCTGCCTTAGTTTGAGAGGCTGCCTTAGTTTGAGGGGCTGCCTTAGTTTGAGACGGCTTCCTTAGTTTGAGGGGCTGCCTTAGCTTAAGGGTCTGCCTTAGAATGAGGGGCTGCATTAGTTTCTGAGTCTACCTTAGTTTGAGGGGCTGCCTTAATTTGAGGGACTGGCTTAGTTTGAGGGGCTGCCTTAGATTGAGGGGATGCATTAGTTTGATCGCCTGCCTTAGTTTGAGAGGCTGACTTAGTTAGAGGGGGTGCCTTAGTTTGCGGGGTTGGCTCAGTTTGACGGGCCGCCTTTGATTGAGTGGCTGCATTAGTTTGAGAGTCTGCCTTAGTTTGAGGGGCTGCCTTCGTTTGAGGGGTTGGCATAGTTTGAGGGGCTGCCTTTGATTGATTGGCTGCGTTAGGTTGAGGTGCTGCCTTGGATTGAGGAGTTGCCATAGATTGAGGGGCTGCATTAGTTTGAGGGCTTGCCTTATATTAAGGGTCTGCATTTGTTTGAGGGGTGCCTTAGTTTGAGAGGCTGCCTTAGTTTGAGGGGCTGCCTTAGTTTGAGAGGCTGCCTTAGTTTGAGGGGCTGCCTTAGTTTGAGACGGCTTCCTTAGTTTGAGGGGCTGCCTTAGTTTAAGGGTCTGCCTTCGAATGAGGGGCTGCATTAGTTTCTGAGTCTACCTTAGTTTGAGGGGCTGCCTTAATTTGAGGGACTGGCTTAGTTTGAGGGGCTGCCTTAGATTGAGGGGATGCATGAGTTTGATCGCCTGCCTTAGTTTGAGAGGCTGACTTAGTTTGATGGGCGGCCTTGGATTGAGGGGATGCATTAGTTTGAGGGGCTGTCGTCGTTTGAGGGGCTGCCTTAGATTGAGGGGCTGCATTAGTTTGAGTGGGTGCCTTAGTTAGAAAGGTTGCCTTAGTTTTAGGGGCTGCCTTAGATAGAGAGGCTGCCTTAGTCTGAGGGGCTGCCTTCGTATGAGGGGCTGCCTTAGTTTGAGCGGCTGCCTTAGTTTGAGGGGCTGCCTTAGTTTGAGCGGCTGCCTTAGTTTGAGGGGCTGCCTTAGATTGAGGGGCTGCTTTAGTTTGAGCGTCTGCCTTAGTTTGAGGGGCTTCCTTAGATTGAGCGTTGACTTAGTTTGAGGGGCTGGCTTAGTTTGAGAGGCTGCCTGAGTTTGAGATGCTGCCTCAGTTTGAGAGGCTGCCTTAGTTTGAGGGGCTGCCTTAGTTTGAGGGGCTGCCTTAATTTGAGAGGCTGCCTTAGTTTGAGCGGCTGCCTTAGTTTGAGCGGCTGCCTTAGTTTGAGCGTCTCCCTTAGTTTGAGAGTCTGCCTTAGTTTGAGCGGCTGCCTTAGTTTGAGGTGCTACCTTAGTTTGAGGGTCTGCCTTAATTTGAGAGACTTTCTTAGTTTGAGCGGCTGCTTTAGTTTGAGCGGCTGCCTTAGTTTGAGAATCTGCCTTAGATTGAGGGGCTGCTTTAGTTTGAGCGGCTGCCTTAGTTTGAGGGGCTTCCTTAGATTGAGCGCTGACTTAGTTTGAGGGGCTGCCTTAGTTTGAGAGGCTGCCTGAGTTTGAGATGCTGCCTTAGTTTGAGAGTCTGCCTTAGTTTGAGCGGCTGCCTTAGTTTGAGGTGCTACCTTCGTTTGAGGGTCTGCCTTAATTTGAGAGACTTCCTTAGTTTGAGCGGCTGCCTTAGTTTGAGCGGCTGCCTTAGTTTGAGCGGCTGCTTTAGTTTGAGCGGCTGCCTTAGTTTGAGAATCTGCCTTAGTTTGAGCGGCTGCCTTAGTTTGAGGGTCTGCCTTACTTTTAGAGGCTGCCTCAGTTTGACAGGCTGCCTTAGTTTGAGAGGCTGCCTTAGTTTGAGAGGCTGCCTGAGTTTGAGGGGCTGCCTTAATTTGAGCGGCTGCATCAGTTTGAGGGGCTGCCTTTGGTTGAGGCGCTCCCTTAATTTGAGGGTCTGCCTTACTTTGAGAGGCTGCCTTAGTTTGACAGGCTGCCTTAGTTTGAGAGGCTGTCTTAGTTTGAGCGGCTGCCTGAGTTTGAGCGGCTGCCTTAGTTTGAGCGGCTGCCTTAGTTTGAGGGGCTGCCTTAGTTTGAGCGGCTGCCTTGGTTTGAGGGGCTGCATTAGTTTGAGGGGCTGTCTTAGTTTAAGGGGCTGCCTTAGAATGAGGGGTTGCATTAGTTTGAGAGTCTGCCTTAGTTTGAGGGGATGCCTTAGTTTGAGGGGTTGGCTTTGTTTGAGGGGCTGCCTTAGATTGAGAGGCTGCCTGATTTTGAGGGGCTGCTTTAGACTGAGGGGCTGCATTAGTTTGAGCGGCTGTCTCAGTTTGAGGGTCTGCCTTAGTTTGAGCGGCTGCCTGAGTTTGAGCGGCTGCCTTAGTTTGAGCGGATGCCTTAGTTTGAGGGGCTGCCTTAGTTTGAGAGGCTGCCTGAGTTTGAGATGCTGCCTTAGTTTGAGAGTCTGCCTTAGTTTGAGCGGCTGCCTTAGTTTGAGGTGCTACCTTCGTATGAGGGTCTGCCTTAATTTGAGAGACTTCCTTAGTTTGAGCGGCTGCCTTAGTTTGAGCGGCTGCCTTAGTTTGAGCGGCTGCTTTAGTTTGAGCGGCTGCCTTAGTTTGAGAATCTGCCTTAGTTTGAGCGGCTGCCTTAGTTTGAGGGTCTGCCTTACTTTTAGAGGCTGCCTCAGTTTGACAGGCTGCCTTAGTTTGAGAGGCTGCCTTAGTTTGAGAGGCTGCCTGAGTTTGAGGGGCTGCCTTAATTTGAGCGGCTGCATTAGTTTGAGGGGCTGCCTTTGGTTGAGGCGCTCCCTTAATTTGAGGGTCTGCCTTACTTTGAGAGGCTGCCTTAGTTTGACAGGCTGCCTTAGTTTGAGAGGCTGTCTTAGTTTGAGCGGCTGCCTGAGTTTGAGCGGCTGCCTTAGTTTGAGCGGCTGCCTTAGTTTGAGCGGCTGCCTTAGTTTGAGCGGCTGCCTTGGTTTGAGGGGCTGCATTAGTTTGAGGGGCTGTCTTAGTTTAAGGGGCTGCCTTAGAATGAGGGGTTGCATTAGTTTGAGAGTCTGCCTTAGTTTGAGGGGATGCCTTAGTTTGAGGGGTTGGCTTTGTTTGAGGGGCTGCCTTAGATTGAGAGGCTGCCTGATTTTGAGGGGCTGCTTTAGACTGAGGGGCTGCATTAGTTTGAGCGGCTGTCTCAGTTTGAGGGTCTGCCTTAGTTTGAGCGGCTGCCTGAGTTTGAGCGGCTGCCTTAGTTTGAGCGGCTGCCTTAGTTTGAGGGGCTGCCTTAGTTTGAGCGGCTGCCTTGGTTTGAGGGGCTGCATTAGTTTGAGGGGCTGTCTTAGTTTAAGGGGCTGCCTTAGATTGAGGGGCTGCATTAGTTTGAGAGTCTGCCTTAGTTTGAGGGGATGCCTTAGTTTGAGGGGTTGGCTTTGTTTGAGGGGCTGCCTTAGATTGAGTGGCGGCATTAGTTTGAGGGGCTGCCTTGCATTGAGGGGCACAATTAGTTTGAAAGGGTGCCTTAGATTGAAGGGCTGCATTAGTTTGAGGGGGTGCCTTAGTTTGAGAGGCTGCCTTAGTTTGAGGGGCTGCCTTCGTTTGAGCGGATGCCTTAATTTGAGAGGCTGTCTAAGTTTGAGCGGCTGCCTCAGTTTGAGCGGCTGCCTTAGTTTGAGAGTGTGCCTTAGTTTGAGCGGCTGCCTTAGTTTGAGGGGATGCCTTAGTTTGAGGGGATGCCTTCGTTTGACAGTCTGCCTTATTTTGAGCGGCTGCCTTAGTTTGAGGGTCTGCCTTACTATTTGAGGCTGCCTTTGTTTGACAGGCTGTCTTTGTTTGACAGGCTGCCTTAGTTTGAGGGGCTGCCTTAATTTGAGCGGCTGCATTAGTTTGAGGGGTAGGCTTAGTTTGAGGGGCTGCCTTTGATTGAGTGGCTGCATTAGTTTGAGAGTCTGCCTTTGATTGAGTGGCTGCATTAGTTTGAGGGGCTGACTTAGTTTGAGGGGCTGACTTAGTTTGAGGGGCTGCATTTGTTTGAGGGGCTGCCTTAGATTGAAGGGCTGCATTAGTTTGTGGGGCTGCCTTAGTTTGAGAGGCTTCCTTGGATTGAGGGGCTGCCTTAGTTTGAGCGGCTGCCTCAGTTTGAGCGGCTGCCTTAGTTTGTGGTTCTGCATTTGTTTGAGAATCTGCCTTAGTTTGAGCGGCTGCCTTCGTTTGAGGCTCTGCCTTACTTTGAGAGGCTGCCTTAGTTTGACAGGCTGCCTGAGTTTGAGGGGCTGCCTTAGACGGGGCTGCATTAGTTTGATCGGCTCTGTCAGTTTGAGGGGCAGTTTAGTTTGAGCGGCTGCCTTAGTTTGAGGGGCTGCCTTAGTTTGAGCGGCTGCCTTAGTTTGAGGGGCTGCCTTAGTTTGAGCGGCTGCCTTAGTTTGAGGAGCTGCCTTCGATTGAGGGGCTGCTTTATTTTGAGCGGCTGCATTAGTTTGAGCGGCTGCCTTTATTTGAGGGACTTCCTTAGTTTGAGCGGCTGCCTTACTTTTAGATGCTGCCTTAGTTTGAGGGGCTGAATTAGTTTGAGCGGCTGTCTTAGTTTGAGGGGCTGCCTTAGTTTGAGCGGCTGCCTTAGTTTGTGAGTCTGCCTTAGTTTGAGGGGCTGCCTTAGACTGAGGTGCTGCATTAGTTTGAGCGGCTGTCTCAGTTTGAGGGGCTGCCTTAGTTTGAGCGGCTGCCTGAGTTTGAGCGGCTGCCTTAGTTTGAGGGGCTGCCTTAGTTTGAGCGGCTGCCTTGGTTTGAGGGGCTGCATTAGTTTGAGGGGCTGCATTAGTTTGAGTGTCTGCCTTAGTTTGAGTGGATGCCTTAGTTTGAGGGGTTGGCTTTGTTTGAGGGGCTGCCTTAGATTGAGTGGCTGCATTAGTTTGAGATTCTGCCTTAGTTTGATGGGATGCCTTAGTTTGATGGGTTGGCTTAGTTAGAGGGGCTGCCTTAGTTTTAGGGGCTGCATTAGTTTGAGGGGCTGCCTTACATTGAGGGGCACAATTAGTTTGAAAGGGTTCCTTAGATTGAAGGGCTGCATTAGTTTGAGGGGGTGCCTTAGTTTGAGAGGCTGCCTTTGTTTGAGGGGCTGCCTTAGTTTGAGCGGATGCCTTAATTTGAGAGGCTGTCTTAGTTTGAGCGGCTGAATCAGTTTGAGCGGCTGCCTTAGTTTGAGAGTGTGCCTTAGTTTGAGCGGCTGCCTTAGTTTGAGGGGATGCCTTAGTTTGAGGGGATGCCTTAGTTTGACAGTCTGCCTTATTTTGAGCGGCTGCCTTAGTTTGATGGTCTGCCTTACTTTTTGAGGCTGCCTTAGTTTGACAGGCTGTCTTAGTTTGACAGGCTGCCTTAGTTTGAGGGGCTGCCTCAATTTGAGCGGCTGCATTAGTTTGAGGGGCTGACTTTGGTTGAGGCGCTCCCTTAGTTTGAGCGGCTGCATTAGTTTGAGGGGTAGGCTTAGTTCGAGGGGCTGCCTTTGATTGAGTGGCTGCATTAGTTTGAGAGTCTGCCTTTGATTGAGTGGCTGCATTAGTTTGAGGGGCTGACTTAGTTTGAGGGGCTGACTTAGTTTGAGGGGCTGCATTTGTTTGAGGGGCTGCCTTAGATTGAAGGGCTGCATTAGTTTGTGGGGCTGCCTAAGTTTGAGAGGCTTCCTTGGATTGAGGGGCTGCATTAGTTTGAGAGGCTGCCATAGTTTGAGAGTCTGCCTCAGTTAGAGCGGCTGCCTTAGTTTGTGGTTCTGCATTTGTTTGAGAATCTGCCTTAGTTTGAGAGGCTGCCTTAGTTTGAGGGGCTGCCTTAGTTTGAGAGGCTGCCTTAGTTTGAGGGGCTGCCTTAATTTGAGAGGCTGCCTGAGTTTGAGGGGCTGCCTTAGACGGGGCTGCATTAGTTTGATCGGCTCTGTCAGTTTGAGGGGCAGTTTAGTTTGAGCGGCTGCCTTAGTTTGAGGGGCTGCCTTAGTTTGAGCGGCTGCCTTAGTTTGAGGGGCTGCCTTAGTTTGAGCGGCTGCCTTAGTTTGAGGAGCTGCCTTCGATTGAGGGGCTGCTTTATTTTGAGCGGCTGCATTAGTTTGAGCGGCTGCCTTAGTTTGAGGGGCTTCCTTAGTTTGAGCGGCTGCCTTACTTTTAGATGCTGCGTTAGTTTGAGGGGCTGGATTAGTTTCAGCGGCTGTCTTAGTTTGAGGGGCTGCCTTAGTTTGAGCGGCTGCCTTAGTTTGAGAGTCTGCCTTAGTTTGAGGGGCTGCCTTAGACTGAGGTGCTGCATTAGTTTGAGCGGCTGTCTCAGTTTGAGGGGCTGCCTTAGTTTGAGCGGCTGCCTGAGTTTGAGGGGCTGCCTTAGTTTGAGCGGCTGCCTTAGTTTGAGGGGCTGCCTTAGTTTGAGGGGATGCCTTAGTTTGAGGGGATGCCTTAGTTTGAGGGTCTGCCTTACTTTTTGAGGCTGCCTTAGTTTGACAGGCTGCCTTAGTTTGACAGGCTGCCTTAGTTTGAGGGGCTGCCTTAATTTGAGCGGCTGCATTAGTTTGAGTGGCTGACTTCGTTTGAGGGGCTGCATTTGTTTGAGGGGCTGCCTTAGATTGAGGGGCTGCATTCGTTTGAGAGGCTGCCATATTTTGAGAGTCTGCCTCAGTTAGAGCGGCTGCCTTAGTTTGCGGTTCTGCATTTGTTTGAGAATCTGCCTTAGTTTGAGCGACTGCCTTCGTTTGAGGTTCTGCCTTACTTTGAGAGGCTGCCTTAGTTTGACAGGCTGCCTTAGTTTGAGGGGCTGCCTTAGTTTGAGAGGCTGCCTGAGTTTGATGGGCTGCCTTAGACTGGGCTGCATTAGTTTGATCGGCTCTGTCAGTTTGAGGGGCAATTTAGTTTGAGCGGCTGCCTTAGTTTGACGGGCTGCCTTAGTTTGAGCGGCTGCCTTAGTTTGAGGGGCTGCCTTAGTTTGAGCGGCTGCCTTAGTTTGAGGAGCTGCCTTCGATTGAGGGGCTGCTTTATTTTGAGCGGCTGCATTAGTTTGAGCGGCTGCCTTAGTTTGAGGGGCTTCCTTAGTTTGAGCGGCTGCCTTAGTTTGAGATGCTGCCTTAGTTTGAGAGGCTGCCTTACTTTTAGATGCTGCCTTAGTTTGAGGGGCTGCATTAGTTTGAGCGGCTGTCTTAGTTTGAGGGGCTGCCTTAGTTTGAGCGACTGCCTTAGTTTGAGAGTGTGCCTTAGTTTGAGGGGCTGCCTTAGACTGAGGTGCTGCATTAGTTTGAGCGGCTGTCTCAGTTTGAGGGGCTGCCTTAGTTTGAGCGGCAGCCTGAGTTTGAGGGGCTGCCTTAGTTTGAGCGGCTGCCTTAATTTGAGAGGCTGCCTTAGTTTGAGCGGCTGCCTTAGTTTGAGCGGCTGCCTGAGTTTGAGGGGCTGCCTCAGTTTGAGCGGCTGCATTAGTTTGAGGGGTAGGCTTAGTTTGAGGGGCTGCCTTCGATTGAGTGGCTGCATTAGTTTGAGAGTCTGCCTTTGATTGAGTGGCTGCATTAGTTTGAGGGGCTGACTCAGTTTGAGGGGCTGCCTTAGATTGAGGGGCTGCATTAGTTTGAGCGGCTGCCTTAGTTTGAGGGGCTGCCTTAGTTTGAGGGGCTGCTTTTGATTGAACGGCTGACTTAGTTTGAGCGGCTGCCTTAGTTTGAGGGGCTGCCTTAGTTTGAGCGGCTGCCTTAGTTTGAGGAGCTGCCTTCGATTGAGGGGCTGCTTTATTTTGAGCGGCTGCATTAGTTTGAGCGGCTGCCTTAGTTTGAGGGGCTTCCTTAGTTTGAGCGGCTGCCTTACTTTTAGATGCTGCGTTAGTTTGAGGGGCTGGATTAGTTTCAGCGGCTGTCTTAGTTTGAGGGGCTGCCTTAGTTTGAGCGGCTGCCTTAGTTTGAGAGTCTGCCTTAGTTTGAGGGGCTGCCTTAGACTGAGGTGCTGCATTAGTTTGAGCGGCTGTCTCAGTTTGAGGGGCTGCCTTAGTTTGAGCGGCTCCCTGAGTTTGAAGGGCTGCCTTAGTTTGAGCGGCTGCCTTAGTTTGAGGGGCTTCCTTAGTTTGAGGGGATGCCTTAGTTTGAGGGGATGCCTTAGTTTGAGGGTCTGCCTTACTTTTTGAGGCTGCCTTAGTTTGACAGGCTGCCTTAGTTTGACAGGCTGCCTTAGTTTTAGGGGCTGCCTTAATTTGAGCGGCTGCATTAGTTTGAGTGGCTGACTTCGTTTGAGGGGCTGCATTTGTTTGAGGGGCTGCCTTAGATTGAGGGGCTGCATTCGTTTGAGAGGCCGCCATAGTTTGAGAGTCTGCCTCAGTTAGAGCGGCTGCCTTAGTTTGTGGTTCTGCATTTGTTTGAGAATCTGCCTTAGTTTGAGCGGCTGCCTTCGTTTGAGGGTCTGCCTTACTTTGAGAGGCTGCCTTAGTTTGACAGGCTGCTTTAGTTTGAGAGGCTGCCTTAGTTTGAGGGGCTGCCTTAGTTTGAGAGGCTGCCTTAGTTTGAGGGGCTGCCTTAGTTTGAGAGGCTGCCTGAGTTTGAGGGGCTGCCTTAGACTGGGCTGCATTAGTTTGATCGGCTCTGTCAGTTTGAGGGGCAGTTTAGTTTGAGCGGCTGCCTTAGTTTGACGGGCTGCCTTAGTTTGAGCGGCTGCCTTAGTTTGAGGGGCTGCCTTAGTTTGAGCGGCTGCCTTAGTTTGAGGGCGTGCCTTATATTAAGGGGCTGCATTTGTTTGAGGGGTGCCTTAGTTTGAGAGGCTGCCTTAGTTTGAGGGGCTGCCTTAGTTTGAGAGGCTGCCTTAGTTTGAGGGGCTGCCTTAGTTTGAGACGGCTTCCTTAGTTTGAGGGGCTGCCTTAGTTTGAGGGGCTGCCTTAGTTTAAGGGTCTGCCTTAGATTGAGGGGCTGCATTGGTTTCTGAGTCTACCTTAGTTTGAGGGGCTGCCTTAATTTGAGGGACTGGCTTAGTTTGAGGGGCTGCCTTAGATTGAGGGGATGCATTAGTTTGATCGCCTGCCTTAGTTTGAGAGGCTGCCTTAGTTTGAGGGGCGGCCTTGGATTGAGGGGCTGCATTAGTTTGAGGGGCTGTCGTCGTTTGAGGGGCTGCCTTAGATTGAGGGGCTGCATTAGTTTGAGTGGGTGCCTTAGTTAGAGAGGGTGCCTTATTGTTTTAGGGGCTGCCTTAGATAGAGAGGCTGCCTTAGTATGAGGGGCTGCCTTAGTTTCAGCGGCTGCCTTAGTTTGAGGGGCTGCCTTAGTTTGAGCGGCTGCCTTAGTTTGAGGGGCTGCCTTAGATTGAGGGGCTGCTTTAGTTTGAGCGGCTGCCTTAGTTTGAGGGGCTTCCTTAGATTGAGCGCTGACTTAGTTTGAGGGGCTGCCTTAGTTTGAGATTCTGCCTGAGTTTGAGATGCTGCCTGAGTTTGAGAGGCTGCCTTAGTTTGAGGGGCTGCCTTAGTTTGAGGGGCTGCCTTAGTTTGAGGGTCTGCCTTAATTTGAGAGACTTCCTTAGTTTGAGCGGCTGCCTTAGTTTGAGCGGCTGCCTTAGTTTGAGCGGCTGCTTTAGTTTGAGCGGCTGCTTTAGTTTGAGAATCTCCCTTAGTTTGAGCGTCTCCCTTAGTTTGAGAGACTGCCTTAGTTTGAGCGGCTGCCTTAGTTTGAGGTGCTACCTTAGTTTGAGGGTCTGCCTTAATTTGAGAGACTTCCTTAGTTTGAGCGGCTGCCTTAGTTTGAGCGGCTGCCTTAGTTTGAGCGGCTGCTTTAGTTTGAGCGGCTGCTTTAGTTTGAGAATCTGCCTTAGTTTGAGCGGCTGCCTTAGTTTGAGCGGCTCCCTTAGTTTGAGGGGCTGCCTTAGATTGAGGGGCTGCTTTAGTTTGAGCGGCTGCCTTAGTTTGAGGGGCTTCCTTAGATTGAGCGTTGACTTAGTTTGAGATGCTGCCTCAGTTTGAGAGGCTGCCTTAGTTTGAGGGGCTGCCTTTGTTTGAGGGGCTGCCTTAATTTGAGAGGCTGCCTTAGTTCGAGCGGCTGCCTTAGTTTGAGCGGCTGCCTTAGTTTGAGCGTCTCCCTTAGTTTGAGAGTCTGCCTTAGTTTGAGCGGCTGCCTTAGTTTGAGGTGCTACCTTCGTTTAAGGGTCTGCCTTAATTTGAGAGACTTCCTTAGTTTGAGCGGCTGCCTTAGTTTGAGCGGCTGCCTTAGTTTGAGCGGCTGCTTTAGTTTGAGCGGCTGCCTTCGTTTGAGAATCTGCCTTAGTTTGAGCGGCTGCCTTAGTTTGAGCGGCTGCCTTAGCTTGAGGGTCTGCCTTACTTTTAGAGGCTGCCTCAGTTTGACAGGCTGCCTTAGTTTGAGAGGCTGCCTTAGTTTGAGAGGCTGCCTGAGTTTGAGGGGCTGCCTTAATTTGAGCGGCTGCATTAGTTTGAGGGGCTGCCTTTGGTTGAGTGGCTTCCTTAATTTGAGGGTCTGCCTTACTTTGAGAGGCTGCCTTAGTTTGACAGGCTGCCTTAGTTTGAGAGGCTGTCTTAGTTTGAGAGGCTGCCTGAGTTTGAGGGGCTGCCTTAGTTTGAGCGGCTGCATTAGTTTGAGGGATAGGCTTAGTTTGAGGTTCAGCCTTTGATTGAGTGGCTGCATTAGTTTGAGGGGCTGACTTAGTTTCAGGGGCTGCCTTAGATTGAGGGGCTGCATTAGTTTGATGGGCTACTTTAGTTTGAGCGGCTGCCTTAGTTGAGGGGCTGCCTTAGATTGAGGGGCTGCATTAGTTTGAGCGGCTGCCTTAGTTTGAGGGGCTGCCTTAGTTTGAGGGGCTGCCTTTGATTGAGCGGCTGACTTAGTGTGAGAGGCTGCCTTAGTTTGAATGTCTGCCTTAGTTTGAGCGGCTGCCTTAGTTTGAGGGGCTGCCTTAGTTTGAGAGACTGCCTTAGTTTGAGAGGCTGCCTTAGTTTGAGGGTCTGCCTTACTTTGAGAGGCTGCCTTACTTTGAGAGGCTGCCTTAGTTTGATAGGCTGCCTTAGTTTGAGAGGCTGCCTGAGTTTGAGGGGCTGCATTAGTTTGAGGGGCTGCCTTTGGTTGAGGCCCTTCCTTAGTTTGAGGGGCTGCCTTAGTTTGAGGGGCTGCCTTAGTTTAAGGGTCTGCCTTCGATTGAGGGGCTGCATTAGTTTCTGAGTCTACCTTAGTTTGAGGGGCTGCCTTAATTTGAGGGACTGGCTTAGTTTGAGGGGCTGCCTTAGATTGAGGGGATGCATTAGTTTGATCGCCTGCCTTAGTTTGAGAGGCTGCCTTAGTTTGAGGGGCGGCCTTGGATTGAGGGGCTGCATTAGTTTGAGGGGCTGTCGTCGTTTGAGGGGCTGCCTTAGATTGAGGGGCTGCATTAGTTTGAGTGGGTGCCTTAGTTAGAGAGGGTGCCTTATTGTTTTAGGGGCTGCCTTAGATAGAGAGGCTGCCTTAGTATGAGGGGCTGCCTTAGTTTCAGCGGCTGCCTTAGTTTGAGGGGCTGCCTTAGTTTGAGCGGCTGCCTTAGTTTGAGGGGCTGCCTTAGATTGAGGGGCTGCTTTAGTTTGAGCGGCTGCCTTAGTTTGAGGGGCTTCCTTAGATTGAGCGCTGACTTAGTTTGAGGGGCTGCCTTAGTTTGAGAGGCTGCCTGAGTTTGAGATGCTGCCTGAGTTTGAGAGGTTGCCTGAGTTTGAGGGGCTGCCTTAGTTTGAGGTGCTGCCTTAGTTTGAGCGTCTCCCTTAGTTTGAGCGTCTCCCTTAGTTTGAGAGACTGCCTTAGTTTGAGCGGCTGCCTTAGTTTGAGGTGCTACCTTAGTTTGAGGGTCTGCCTTAATTTGAGAGACTTCCTTAGTTTGAGCGGCTGCCTTAGTTTGAGCGGCTGCCTTAGTTTGAGCGGCTGCTTTAGTTTGAGCGGCTGCTTTAGTTTGAGAATCTGCCTTAGTTTGAGCGGCTGCCTTAGTTTGAGCGGCTCCCTTAGTTTGAGGGGCTGCCTTAGATTGAGGGGCTGCTTTAGTTTGAGCGCCTGCCTTAGTTTGAGGGGCTTCCTTAGATTGAGCGTTGACTTAGTTTGAGATGCTGCCTCAGTTTCAGAGGCTGCCTTAGTTTGAGGGGCTGCCTTTGTTTGAGGGGCTGCCTTAATTTGAGAGGCTGCCTTAGTTCGAGCGGCTGCCTTAGTTTGAGCGGCTGCCTTAGTTTGAGCGTCTCCCTTAGTTTGAGAGTATGCCTTAGTTTGAGCGGCTGCCTTAGTTTGAGGTGCTACCTTCGTTTAAGGGTCTGCCTTAATTTGAGAGACTTCCTTAGTTTGAGCGGCTGCCTTAGTTTGAGCGGCTGCCTTAGTTTGAGCGGCTGCTTTAGTTTGAGCGGCTGCCTTCGTTTGAGAATCTGCCTTAGTTTGAGCGGCTGCCTTAGTTTGAGCGGCTGCCTTAGCTTGAGGGTCTGCCTTACTTTTAGAGGCTGCCTCAGTTTGACAGGCTGCCTTAGTTTGAGAGGCTGCCTTAGTTTGAGAGGCTGCCTGAGTTTGAGGGGCTGCCTTAATTTGAGCGGCTGCATTAGTTTGAGGGGCTGCCTTTGGTTGAGGCGCTCCCTTAATTTGAGGGTCTGCCTTACTTTGAGAGGCTGCCTTAGTTTGACAGGCTGCCTTAGTTTGAGAGGCTGTCTTAGTTTGAGAGGCTGCCTGAGTTTGAGGGGCTGCCTTAGTTTGAGCGGCTGCATTAGTTTGAGGGATAGGCTTAGTTTGAGGTTCAGCCTTTGATTGAGTGGCTGCATTAGTTTGAGGGGCTGACTTAGTTTCAGGGGCTGCCTTAGATTGAGGGGCTGCATTAGTTTGATGGGCTACTTTAGTTTGAGCGGCTGCCTTAGTTGAGGGGCTGCCTTAGATTGAGGGGCTGCATTAGTTTGAGCGGCTGCCTTAGTTTGAGGGGCTGCCTTAGTTTGAGGGGCTGCCTTTGATTGAGCGGCTGACTTAGTGTGAGAGGCTGCCTTAGTTTGAATGTCTGCCTTAGTTTGAGCGGCTGCCTTAGTTTGAGGGGCTGCCTTAGTTTGAGAGACTGCCTTAGTTTGAGAGGCTGCCTTAGTTTGAGGGTCTGCCTTACTTTGAGAGGCTGCCTTAGTTTGATAGGCTGCCTTAGTTTGAGAGGCTGCCTGAGTTTGAGCGGCTGCATTAGTTTGAGGGGCTGCCTTTGGTTGAGGCCCTTCCTTAGTTTGAGGGGCTGCCTTAGTTTGAGGGGCTGCCTTAGTTTAAGGGTCTGCCTTCGATTGAGGGGCTGCATTAGTTTCTGAGTCTACCTTAGTTTGAGGGGCTGCCTTAATTTGAGGGACTGGCTTAGTTTGAGGGGCTGCCTTAGATTGAGGGGATGCATTAGTTTGATCGCCTGCCTTAGTTTGAGAGGCTGCCTTAGTTTGAGGGGCGGCCTTGGATTGAGGGGCTGCATTAGTTTGAGGGGCTGTCGTCGTTTGAGGGGCTGCCTTAGATTGAGGGGCTGCATTAGTTTGAGTGGGTGCCTTAGTTAGAGAGGGTGCCTTATTGTTTTAGGGGCTGCCTTAGATAGAGAGGCTGCCTTAGTATGAGGGGCTGCCTTAGTTTCAGCGGCTGCCTTAGTTTGAGGGGCTGCCTTAGTTTGAGCGGCTGCCTTAGTTTGAGGGGCTGCCTTAGATTGAGGGGCTGCTTTAGTTTGAGCGGCTGCCTTAGTTTGAGGGGCTTCCTTAGATTGAGCGCTGACTTAGTTTGAGGGGCTGCCTTAGTTTGAGAGGCTGCCTGAGTTTGAGATGCTGCCTGAGTTTGAGAGGTTGCCTGAGTTTGAGGGGCTGCCTTAGTTTGAGGTGCTGCCTTAGTTTGAGCGTCTCCCGTAGTTTGAGCGTCTCCCTTAGTTTGAGAGACTGCCTTAGTTTGAGCGGCTGCCTTAGTTTGAGGTGCTACCTTAGTTTGAGGGTCTGCCTTAATTTGAGAGACTTCCTTAGTTTGAGCGGCTGCCTTAGTTTGAGCGGCTGCCTTAGTTTGAGCGGCTGCTTTAGTTTGAGCGGCTGCTTTAGTTTGAGAATCTGCCTTAGTTTGAGCGGCTGCCTTAGTTTGAGCGGCTCCCTTAGTTTGAGGGGCTGCCTTAGATTGAGGGGCTGCTTTAGTTTGAGCGGCTGCCTTAGTTTGAGGGGCTTCCTTAGATTGAGCGTTGACTTAGTTTGAGATGCTGCCTCAGTTTGAGAGGCTGCCTTAGTTTGAGGGGCTGCCTTTGTTTGAGGGGCTGCCTTAATTTGAGAGGCTGCCTTAGTTCGAGCGGCTGCCTTAGTTTGAGCGGCTGCCTTAGTTTGAGCGTCTCCCTTAGTTTGAGAGTATGCCTTAGTTTGAGCGGCTGCCTTAGTTTGAGGTGCTACCTTCGTTTAAGGGTCTGCCTTAATTTGAGAGACTTCCTTAGTTTGAGCGGCTGCCTTAGTTTGAGCGGCTGCCTTAGTTTGAGCGGCTGCTTTAGTTTGAGCGGCTGCCTTCGTTTGAGAATCTGCCTTAGTTTGAGCGGCTGCCTTAGTTTGAGCGGCTGCCTTAGCTTGAGGGTCTGCCTTACTTTTAGAGGCTGCCTCAGTTTGACAGGCTGCCTTAGTTTGAGAGGCTGCCTTAGTTTGAGAGGCTGCCTGAGTTTGAGGGGCTGCCTTAATTTGAGCGGCTGCATTAGTTTGAGGGGCTGCCTTTGGTTGAGGCGCTCCCTTAATTTGAGGGTCTGCCTTACTTTGAGAGGCTGCCTTAGTTTGACAGGCTGCCTTAGTTTGAGAGGCTGTCTTAGTTTGAGAGGCTGCCTGAGTTTGAGGGGCTGCCTTAGTTTGAGCGGCTGCATTAGTTTGAGGGATAGGCTTAGTTTGAGGTTCAGCCTTTGATTGAGTGGCTGCATTAGTTTGAGGGGCTGACTTAGTTTCAGGGGCTGCCTTAGATTGAGGGGCTGCATTAGTTTGATGGGCTACTTTAGTTTGAGCGGCTGCCTTAGTTGAGGGGCTGCCTTAGATTGAGGGGCTGCATTAGTTTGAGCGGCTGCCTTAGTTTGAGGGGCTGCCTTAGTTTGAGTGGCTGCCTTTGATTGAGCGGCTGACTTAGTGTGAGAGGCTGCCTTAGTTTGAATGTCTGCCTTAGTTTGAGCGGCTGCCTTAGTTTGAGGGGCTGCCTTAGTTTGAGAGACTGCCTTAGTTTGAGAGGCTGCCTTAGTTTGAGGGTCTGCCTTACTTTGAGAGGCTGCCTTAGTTTGACAGGCTGCCTTAGTTTGAGAGGCTGCCTGAGTTTGAGCGGATGCATTAGTTTGAGGGGCTGCCTTTGGTTGAGGCCCTTCCTTAGTTTGAGGGGCTGCCTTACTTTAAGGGGCAGCTTTAGTTTGAGCGGCTGCCTTAGTTTGAGGGGCTGCCTTAGTTTGAGGAGCGGCCTTGGATTCAGGGGCTGCATTAGTTTGAGGGGCTGTCTTCGTTTGAGGGGCTGCCTTAGATTGAGGGGCTGCATTAGTTTGAGGGGGTGCCTTAGTTTGTGAGGCTGCCTTAGTTGAGGGGCTGCCTTAGTTTGAGAGGCTGCCTTAGTTTGGGGGCTGTCTTCGTTTGAGCGGCTGCCTTAGTTTGAGGGGCTGCCTTAGTTTGAGGGTCTGCCTTAATTTCAGAGGCTGCCTTAGTTTGAGCGGCAGCCTTAGTTTGAGCGGCTGCCTTAGTTTGAGGGTCTGCCTTACTTTTAGAGGCTGCCTCAGTTTGACAGGCTGCCTTAGTTTGACAGGCTGCCTTAGTTTGAGAGGCTGCCTTAGTTTGAGCGGCTGCATTAGTTTGAGGGGCTGCCTTTGCTTGAGGCGCTCCTTTAATTTGAGGGTCTGCCTTACTTTGAGAGGCTGCCTTAGTTTGAGACTCTGCCTTAGTTTGAGAGGCTGCTTGAGTTTGAGGGGCTGCCTTAGTTTGAGCGGCTGCATTAATTTGAGGGGTGGGCTTAGTTTGAGGGGCTGCCTTTGATTGAGTGGCTGCAGTAGTTTGAGAGTCTGCCTTTGATTGAGTGGCTGCATTAGTTTGAGGGGCTAACTTAGTTTGAGGGGCTGCCTTAGACTGAGGGGCAGCATTAGTTTGAGGGGCTGCCTTAGTTAGAGGGGCTGCCTTAGTTAGAGGGGCTGCATTAGTTTGAGATGCTGCCTTAGTTGAGGGGCTGCCTCAGATTGACTGGCTGCATTAGTTTGAGCGGCTGACTTAGTGTGAGAGGCTGCCTTAGTTTGAGAGTCTGCCTTAGTTTGAGCGGCTGCCTTAGTTTGAGGGACTGCCTTAGTTTGAGAGACTGCCTTAGTTTGACCGGCTGTCATAATTTGAGGGTCTGCCTTACTTTGAGAGGCTGCCTTAGTTTGACCGGCTGCCTCAGTTTGAGGGGCTTCCTTAGATTGAGCGTTGCCTTAGTTTGAGGGGCTGCCTTAGTTTGAGAGGCTGCCTGAGTTTGAGGGGCTGCCTTAATTTGAGCGGCTGCATTAGTTTGAGGGGCTGCCTTTGGTTGAGGCGCTCCCTTAATTTGAGTGTCTGCCTTACTTTGAGAGGCTGCCTCAGTTTGAGAGTCTGCCTTAGTTTGAGCGTCTGCCTTAGTTTGAGAGTCTGCCTTAGTTTGAGCGGCTGCCTTAGTTTGAGGTGCTACCTTAGTTTGAGGGTCTGCCGTAATTTGATAGACTGCCTTAGTTTGAGCGTCTGCCTTAGTTTGAGAGGCTGCCTTAGTTTGAGGGGCTGCCTTAGTTTGAGAGGCTGCCTTAGTTTGAGAGGCTGCCTTAGTTTGAGGGGCTGCCTTAGTTTGAGAAGGCTTCGTTAGTTTGAGGGGCTGCCTTAGTTTGAGGGGCTGCCTTAGTTTAAGGGTCTGCCTTAGATTGAGGGGCTGCATTAGTTTCTGAGTCTACCTTAGTTTGAGGGCTGCCTTAATTTGAGGGACTGGCTTAGTTTGAGAGGCTGCCTTAGATTGAGGGGATGCATTAGTTTGATCGCCTGCCTTAGTTTGAGAGGCTGCCTTAGTTTGAGGGGCGGCCTTGGATTGAGGGACTGCATTAGTTTGAGGGGCTGTCGTCGTTTGAGGGGCTGCCTTAGATTGAGGGGCTGCATTAGTTTGAGTGGGTGCCTTAGTTAGAGAGGGTGCCTTAGTTTTAGGGGCTGCCTTAGATAGAGAGGCTGCCTTAGTACGAGGGGCTGCCTTAGTTTGAGCGGCAGCCTTAGTTTGAGGGGCTGCCTTAGTTTGAGGGGCTGCCTTAGTTTGAGCGGCTGCCTTAGTTTGAGGGGCTGCCTTAGATTGAGGGGCTGCTTTAGTTTGAGCGGCTGCCTTAGTTTGAGGGGCTTCCTTAGATTGAGCGTTGCCTTCGTTTGAGGGGCTGCCTTAGTTTGAGAGGCTGCCTGAGTTTGAGATGCAGCCTCAGTTTGAGAGGCTGCCTTAGTTTGAGGGGCTGCCTTAGTTTGAGGGGCTGCCTTAATTTGAGAGTCTGCCTTAGTTTGAGCGGCTGCCTTAGTTTGAGCGGCTGCCTTAGTTTGAGCGTCTCCCTTAGTTTGAGAGTCTGCCTTAGTTTGAGCGGCTGCATTAGTTTGAGGTGCTACCTTAGTTTGAGGGTCTGCCTTAATTTGAGAGACTGCCTTAGTTTGAGCGGCTGCCTTAGTTTGAGCGGCTGCCTTAGTTTGAGCGGCTGCTTTAGTTTGAGCGGCTGCCTTAGTTTGAGAATCTGCCTTAGTTTGAGCGGCTGCCTTAGTTTGAGCGGCTGCCTTAGTTTGAGGGTCTGCCTTACTTTTAGAGGCTGACTCAGTTTGACAGGCTGCCTTAGTTTGAGACGCTGCCTCAGTTTGAGAGGCTGCCTGAGTTTGAGGGGCTGCCTTAATTTGAGCGGCTGCATTAGTTTGAGGGGCTGCCTTTGGTTGAGGCGCTCCCTTAATTTGAGGGTCTGCCTTACTTTTAGAGGCTGCCTTAGTTTGACAGGCTTCCTTAGTTTGAGAGGCTGTCTTAGTTTGAGAGGCTGCCTGAGTTTGAGGGGCTGCCTTAGTTTGAGCGGCTGCATTAGTTTGAAGGATAGGCTTAGTTTGAGGTTCAGCCTTTGATTGAGTGGCTGCATTAGTTTGAGAGTCTGCCTTTGATTGAGTGGCCGCATTAGTTTGAGGGGCTGACTAAGTTTGAGGGGCTGCCTTAGATTGAGGGGCTGCATTAGTTTGATGGGCTGCTTTAGTTTGAGCGGCTGCCTAAGTTGAGGGGCTGCCTTAGATTGAGGGGCTGCATTAGTTTGAGCAGCTGCCTTAGTTTGAGGGGCTGCCTTAGTTTGAGGGGCTGCCTTAGTTTGAGGGGCTGCCTTTGATTGAGCGGCTGACTTAGTGTGAGAGGCTGCCTTAGTTAGAGGGGCTGCCTTAGTTTGAGAGACTGCCTTAGTTTGAGAGGCTGCCTTAGTTTGAGGGTCTGCCTTACTTTGAGAGGCTGCCTTAGTTTGACAGGCTGCATTAGTTTGAGAGGCTGCCTGAGTTTGAGCGGCTGCATTAGTTTGAGGGGCTGCCTTTAGTTGAGGACCTTCCTTAGTTTGAGGGGCTGCCTCAGTTTGAGAGGCTGCCTGAGTTTGAGGGGCTGCCTTAATTTGAGCGGCTGCATTAGTTTGAGGGGCTGCCTTTGGTTGAGGCGCTCCCTTAATTTGAGGGTCTGCCTTACTTTTAGAGGCTGCCTTAGTTTGACAGGCTTCCTTAGTTTGAGAGGCTGTCTTAGTTTGAGAGGCTGCCTGAGTTTGAGGGGCTGCCTTAGTTTGAGCGGCTGCATTAGTTTGAGGGATAGGCTTAGTTTGAGGTTCAGCCTTTGATTGAGTGGCTGCATTAGTTTGAGAGTCTGCCTTTGATTGAGTGGCCGCATTAGTTTGAGGGGCTGACTTAGTTTGAGGGGCTGCCTTAGATTGAGGGGCTGCATTAGTTTGATGGGCTGCTTTAGTTTGAGCGGCTGCCTAAGTTGAGGGGCTGCCTTAGATTGAGGGGCTGCATTGGTTTGAGCAGCTGCCTTAGTTTGAGGGGCTGCCTTAGTTTGAGGGGCTGCCTTAGTTTGAGGGGCTGCCTTTGATTGAGCGGCTGACTTAGTGTGAGAGGCTGCCTTAGTTTGAGGGGCTGCCTTAGTTTGAGAGACTGCCTTAGTTTGAGAGGCTGCCTGAGTTTGAGGGTCTGCCTTACTTTGAGAGGCTGCCTTAGTTTGACAGGCTGCATTAGTTTGAGAGGCTGCCTGAGTTTGAGCGGCTGCATTAGTTTGAGGGGCTGCCTTTAGTTGAGGACCTTCCTTAGTTTGAGGGGCTGCCTTACTTTAAGGGGCAGCATTAGTTTGAGCGGCTGCCTTAGTTTGAGGGGCTGCCTTAGTTTGAGGAGCGGCCTTGGTTTCAGGGGCTGCATTAGTTTGAGGGGCTGTCTTCGTTTGAGGGGCTGCCTTAGATTGAGGGGCTGCATTACTTTGAGGGGGTGCCTTAGATTGAGAGGCTGCCTTAGTTTGAGGGGCTGCCTTAGTTTGAGAGGCTGCCTTAGTTTGGGGGCTGTCTTCGTTTGAGCGGCTGCCTTAGTTTGAGGGGCTGCCTTCGTTTGAGGGTCTGCCTTAATTTCAGAGGCTGCCTTAGTTACAGCGGCTGCCTTAGTTTGAGCGGCTGCCTTAGTTTGAGGGTCTGCCTTACTTTTAGAGGCTGCCTCAGTTTGACAGGCTGCCTTAGTTTGAGAGGCTGCCTGAGTTTGAGAGGCTGCCTGGGTTTGAGGGGCTGCCTTAATTTGAGCGGCTGCATTAGTTTGAGGGGCTGCCTTTGGTTGAGGCGCTCCCTTTATTTGAGGGTCTGCCTTACTTTGAGAGGCTGCCTTAGTTTGTTTGAGAGTCTGCCTTAGTTTGAGAGGCTGCTTGAGATTGAGGGGCTGCCTTAGTTTGAGCGGCTGCATTAATTTGAGGGGTGGGCTTAGTTTGAGGGGCTGCCTTTGATTGAGTGGCTGCAGTACTTTGAGAGTCTGCCTTTGATTGAGTGGCTGCATTAGTTTGAGGGGCTAACTTAGTTTGAGGGGCTGCCTTAGACTGAGGGGCAGCATTAGTTTGAGGGGCTGCTTTAGTTTGAGCGGCTGCCTTAGTTTGAGGGGCTTCCTTAGATTGAGCGTTGCCTTAGTTTGAGGGGCTGCCTTAGTTTGAGAGGCTGCCTGAGTTTGAGGGGCTGCCTTAATTTGAGCGGCTGCATTAGTTTGAGGGGCTGCCTTTGGTTGAGGCGCTCCCTTAATTTGAGGGTCTGCCTTACTTTGAGAGGCTGCCTCAGTTTGAGAGTCTGCCTTAGTTTGAGCGTCTGCCTTAGTTTGAGAGTCTGCCTTAGTTTGAGCGGCTGCCTTAGTTTGAGGTGCTACCTTAGTTTGAGGGTCTGCCGTAATTTGAGAGACTGCCTTAGTTTGAGCGTCTGCCTTAGTTTGAGAGGCTGCCTTAGTTTGAGGGGCTGCCTTAGTTTGAGAGGCTGCCTTAGTTTGAGAGGCTGCCTTAGTTTGAGGGGCTGCCTTAGTTTGAGAAGGCTTCGTTAGTTTGAGGGGCTGCCTTAGTTTGAGGGGCTGCTTTAGTTTAAGGGTCTGCCTTAGATTGAGGGGCTGCATTAGTTTCTGAGTCTACCTTAGTTTGAGGGCTGCCTTAATTTGAGGGACTGGCTTAGTTTGAGGGGCTGCCTTAGATTGAGGGGATGCATTAGTTTGATCGCCTGCCTTAGTTTGAGAGGCTGCCTTAGTTTGATGGCGGCCTTGGATTGAGGGACTGCATTAGTTTGAGGGGCTGTCGTCGTTTGAGGGGCTGCCTTAGATTGAGGGGCTGCATTAGTTTGAGTGGGTGCCTTAGTTAGAGAGGGTGCCTTAGTTTTAGGGGCTGCCTTAGATAGAGAGGCTGCCTTAGTATGAGGGGCTGCCTTAGTTTGAGCGGCAGCCTTAGTTTGAGGGGCTGCCTTAGTTTGAGGGGCTGCCTTAGTTTGAGCGGCTGCCTTAGTTTGAGGGGCTGCCTTAGATTGAGGGGCTGCTTTAGTTTGAGCGGCTGCCTTAGTTTGAGGGGCTTCCTTAGATTGAGCGTTGCCTTCGTTTGAGGGGCTGCCTTAGTTTGAGAGGCTGCCTGAGTTTGAGATGCAGCCTCAGTTTGAGAGGCTGCCTTAGTTTGAGGGGCTGCCTTAGTTTGAGGGGCTGCCTTAATTTGAGAGTCTGCCTTAGTTTGAGCGGCTGCCTTAGTTTGAGCGGCTGCCTTAGTTTGAGCGTTTCCCTTAGTTTGAGAGTCTGCCTTAGTTTGAGCGGCAGCATTAGTTTGAGGTGCTACCTTAGTTTGAGGGTCTGCCTTAATTTGAGAGACTGCCTTAGTTTGAGCGGCTGCCTTAGTTTGAGCGGCTGCCTTAGTTTGAGCGGCTGCTTTAGTTTGAGCGGCTGCCTTAGTTTGAGAATCTGCCTTAGTTTGAGCGGCTGCCTTAGTTTGAGCGGCTGCCTTAGTTTGAGGGTCTGCCTTACTTTTAGAGGCTGCCTCAGTTTGACAGGCTGCCTTAGTTTGAGACGCTGCCTCAGTTTGAGAGGCTGCCTGAGTTTGAGGGGCTGCCTTAATTTGAGCGGCTGCATTAGTTTGAGGGGCTGCCTTTGGTTGAGGCGCTCCCTTAATTTGAGGGTCTGCCTTACTTTTAGAGGCTGCCTTAGTTTGACAGGCTTCCTTAGTTTGAGAGGCTGTCTTAGTTTGAGAGGCTGCCTGAGTTTGAGGGGCTGCCTTAGTTTGAGCGGCTGCATTAGTTTGAGGGATAGGCTTAGTTTGAGGTTCAGCCTTTGATTGAGTGGCTGCATTAGTTTGAGAGTCTGCCTTTGATTGAGTGGCCGCATTAGTTTGAGGGGCTGACTTAGTTTGAGGGGCTGCCTTAGATTGAGGGGCTGCATTAGTTTGATGGGCTGCTTTAGTTTGAGCGGCTGCCTCAGTTGAGGGGCTGCCTTAGATTGAGGGGCTGCATTAGTTTGAGCAGCTGCCTTAGTTTGAGGGGCTGCCTTAGTTTGAGGGGCTGCCTTAGTTTGAGGGGCTGCCTTTGATTGAGCGGCTGACTTAGTGTGAGAGGCTGCCTTAGTTTGAGGGGCTGCCTTAGTTTGAGAGACAGCCTTAGTTTGAGAGGCTGCCTTAGTTTGAGGGTCTGCCTTACTTTGAGAGGCTGCCTTAGTTTGACAGGCTGCATTAGTTTGAGAGGCTGCCTGAGTTTGAGCGGCTGCATTAGTTTGAGGGGCTGCCTTTAGTTGAGGACCTTCCTTAGTTTGAGGGGCTGCCTTACTTTAAGGGGCAGCATTAGTTTGAGCGGCTGCCTTAGTTTGAGGGGCTGCCTTAGTTTGAGGAGCGGCCTTGGTTTCAGGGGCTGCATTAGTTTGAGGGGCTGTCTTCGTTTGAGGGGCTGCCTTAGATTGAGGGGCTGCATTACTTTGAGGGGGTGCCTTAGTTTGAGAGGCTGCCTTAGTTTGAGGGGCTGCCTTAGTTTGAGAGGCTGCCTTAGTTTGGGGGCTGTCTTCGTTTGAGCGGCTGCCTTAGTTTGAGGGGCTGCCTTCGTTTGAGGGTCTGCCTTAATTTCAGAGGCTGCCTTAGTTACAGCGGCTGCCTTAGTTTGAGCGGCTGCCTTAGTTTGAGGGTCTGCCTTACTTTTAGAGGCTGCCTCAGTTTGACAGGCTGCCTTAGTTTGAGAGGCTGCCTGAGTTTGAGAGGCTGCCTGGGTTTGAGGGGCTGCCTTAATTTGAGCGGCTGCATTAGTTTGAGGGGCTGCCTTTGGTTGAGGCGCTCCCTTTATTTGAGGGTCTGCCTTACTTTGAGAGGCTGCCTTAGTTTGAGAGTCTGCCTTAGTTTGAGAGGCTGCTTGAGATTGAGGGGCTGCCTTAGTTTGAGCGGCTGCATTAATTTGAGGGGTGGGCTTAGTTTGAGGGGCTGCCTTTGATTGAGTGGCTGCAGTAGTTTGAGAGTCTGCCTTTCATTGAGTGGCTGCATTAGTTTGAGGGGCTAACTTAGTTTGAGGGGCTGCCTTAGACTGAGGGGCAGCATTAGTTTGAGGGGCTGCTTTAGTTTGAGCGGCTGCCTTAGTTTGAGGGGCTTCCTTAGATTGAGCGTTGCCTTAGTTTGAGGGGCTGCCTTAGTTTGAGAGGCTGCCTGAGTTTGAGGGGCTGCCTTAATTTGAGCGGCTGCATTAGTTTGAGGGGCTGCCTTTGGTTGAGGCGCTCCCTTAATTTGAGTGTCTGCCTTACTTTGAGAGGCTGCCTCAGTTTGAGAGTCTGCCTTAGTTTGAGCGTCTGCCTTAGTTTGAGAGTCTGCCTTAGTTTGAGCGGCTGCATTAGTTTGAGGTGCCACCTTAGTTTGAGGGTCTGCCGTAATTTGAGAGACTGCCTTAGTTTGAGCGGCTGCCTTAGTTTCAGCGGCTGCTTTAGTTTGAGCGGCTGCCTTAGTTTGAGAATCTGCCTTAGTTTGAGCGGCTGCCTTAGTTTGAGCGGCTGCCTTAGTTTGAGGGTCTGCCTTACTTTTAGAGGCTGCCTCAGTTTGACAGGCTGCCTTAGTTTGAGAGGCTGCCTTAGTTTGAGAGGCTGCCTCAGTTTGAGAGGCTGCCTGAGTTTGAGGGGCTGCCTTAATTTGAGCGGCTGCATTAGTTTGAGGGGCTGCCTTTGGTTGAGGCGCTCCCTTAATTTGAGGGTCTGCCTGACTTTTAGAGGCTGCCTTAGGTTGACAGGCTGCCTTACTTTGAGAGGCTGTCTTAGTTTGAGAGGCTGCCTGAGTTTGAGGGGCTGCCTTAGTTTGAGCGGCTGCATTAGTTTGAGGGATAGGCTTAGTTTGAGGTTCAGCCTTTGATTGAGTGGCTGCATTAGTTTGAGAGTCTGCCTTTGATTGAGTGGCCGCATTAGTTTGAGGGGCTGACTTAGTTTGAGGGGCTGCCTTAGATTGAGGGGCTGCATTAGTTTGATGGGCTGCTTTAGTTTGAGCGGCTGCCTAAGTTGAGGGGCTGCCTTAGATTGAGGGGCTGCATTAGTTTGAGCGGCTGCCTTAGTTTGAGGGGCTGCTTTAGTTTGAGGGGCACCCTTAGTTTGAGGGGCTGACTTTGATTGAGCGGCTGACTTAGTGTGAGAGGCTGCCTTAGTTTGAATGTCTGCCTTAGTTTGAGCGGCTGCCTTAGTTTGTGGGGCTGCCTTAGTTTGAGAGACTGCCTTAGTTTGAGAGGCTGCCTTAGTTTGAGGGTCTGCCTTACTTTGAGAGGCTGCCTTAGTTTGACAGGCTGCCTTAGTTTGAGTGGCTGCCTGAGTTTGAGCGGCTGCATTAGTTTGAGGGGCTGCCTTACTTTAAGGGGCAGCATTAGTTTGAGCGGCTGCCTTAGTTTGAGGGGCTGCCTTAGTTTGAGGAGCGGCCTTGGTTTCAGGGGCTGCATTAGTTTGAGGGGCTGTCTTCGTTTGAGGGGCTGCCTTAGATTGAGGGGCTGCATTAGTTTGAGGGGGTGCCTTGGTTTGAGAGGCTGCCTTAGTTTGAGGGGCTGCCTTAGTTTGAGAGGCTGCCTTAGTTTGGGGGCTGTCTTCGTTTGAGCGGCTGCCTTAGTTTGAGGGGCTGCCTTAGTTTGAGGGTCTGCCTTAATTTCAGAGGCTGCCTTAGTTTGAGCGGCTGCCTTAGTTTGAGGGTCTGCCTTACTTTTAGAGGCTGCCTCAGTTTGACAGGCTGCCTCAGTTTGACAGGCTGCCTTAGTTTGAGAGGCTGCCTGGGTTTGAGGGGCTGCCTTAATTTGAGCGGCTGCATTAGTTTGAGGGGCTGCCTTTGGTTGAGGCGCTCCCTTAATTTGAGGGTGTGCCTTACTTTGAGAGGCTGCCTTAGTTTGAGAGTCTGCCTTAGTTTGAGAGGCTGCTTGAGTTCGAGGGGCTGCCTTAGTTTGAGCGGCTGCATTAATTTGAGGGGTGGGCTTAGTTTGAGGGGCTGCCTTTGATTGAGTGGCTGCAGTACTTTGAGAGTCTGCCTTTGATTGAGTGGCTGCATTAGTTTGAGGGGCTAACTTAGTTTGAGGGGCTGCCTTAGACTGAGGGGCAGCATTAGTTTGAGGGGCTGCTTTAGTTTGAGCGGCTGCCTTAGTTTGAGGGGCTTCCTTAGATTGAGCGTTGCCTTAGTTTGAGGGGCTGCCTTAGTTTGAGAGGCTGCCTGAGTTTGAGGGGCTGCCTTAATTTGAGCGGCTGCATTAGTTTGAGGGGCTGCCTTTGGTTGAGGCGCTCCCTTAATTTGAGGGTCTGCCTTACTTTGAGAGGCTGCCTCAGTTTGAGAGTCTGCCTTAGTTTGAGCGTCTGCCTTAGTTTGAGAGTCTTCCTTAGTTTGAGCGGCTGCCTTAGTTTGAGGTGCTACCTTAGTTTGAGGGTCTGCCGTAATTTGAGAGACTGCCTTAGTTTGAGCGTCTGCCTTAGTTTGAGAGGCTGCCTTAGTTTGAGGGGCTGCCTTAGTTTGAGAGGCTGCCTTAGTTTGAGAGGCTGCCTTAGTTTGAGGGGCTGCCTTAGTTTGAGAAGGCTTCGTTAGTTTGAGGGGCTGCCTTAGTTTGAGGGGCTGCCTTAGTTTAAGGGTCTGCCTTAGATTGAGGGGCTGCATTAGTTTCTGAGTCTACCTTAGTTTGAGGGCTGCCTTAATTTGAGGGACTGGCTTAGTTTGAGGGGCTGCCTTAGATTGAGGGGATGCATTAGTTTGATCGCCTGCCTTAGTTTGAGAGGCTGCCTTAGTTTGAGGGGCGGCCTTGGATTGAGGGACTGCATTAGTTTGAGGGGCTGTCGTCGTTTGAGGGGCTGCCTTAGATTGAGGGGCTGCATTAGTTTGAGTGGGTGCCTTAGTTAGAGAGGGTGCCTTAGTTTTAGGGGCTGCCTTAGATAGAGAGGCTGCCTTAGTATGAGGGGCTGCCTTAGTTTGAGCGGCAGCCTTAGTTTGAGGGGCTGCCTTAGTTTGAGGGGCTGCCTTAGTTTGAGCGGCTGCCTTAGTTTGAGGGGCTGCCTTAGATTGAGGGGCTGCTTTAGTTTCAGCGGCTGCCTTAGTTTGAGGGGCTTCCTTAGATTGAGCGTTGCCTTCGTTTGAGGGGCTGCCTTAGTTTGAGAGGCTGCCTGAGTTTGAGATGCAGCCTCAGTTTGAGAGGCTGCCTTAGTTTGAGGGGCTGCCTTAGTTTGAGGGGCTGCCTTAATTTGAGAGTCTGCCTTAGTTTGAGCGGCTGCCTTAGTTTGAGCGGCTGCCTTAGTTTGAGCGTCTCCCTTAGTTTGAGAGACAGCCTTAGTTTGAGCGGCTGCATTAGTTTGAGGTGCTACCTTAGTTTGAGGGTCTGCCTTAATTTGAGAGACTGCCTTAGTTTGAGCGGGTGCCTTAGTTTGAGCGGCTGCCTTAGTTTGAGCGGCTGCTTTAGTTTGAGCGGCTGCCTTAGTTTGAGAATCTGCCTTAGTTTGAGCGGCTGCCTTAGTTTGAGCGGCTGCCTTAGTTTGAGGGTCTGCCTTACTTTTAGAGGCTGCCTCAGTTTGACAGGCTGCCTTAGTTTGAGACGCTGCCTCAGTTTGAGAGGCTGCCTGAGTTTGAGGGGCTGCCTTAATTTGAGCGGCTGCATTAGTTTGAGGGGCTGCCTTTGGTTGAGGCGCTCCCTTAATTTGAGGGTCTGCCTTACTTTTAGAGGCTGCCTTAGTTTGACAGGCTTCCTTAGTTTGAGAGGCTGTCTTAGTTTGAGAGGCTGCCTGAGTTTGAGGGGCTGCCTTAGTTTGAGCGGCTGCATTAGTTTGAGGGATAGGCTTAGTTTGAGGTTCAGCCTTTGATTGAGTGGCTGCATTAGTTTGAGAGTCTGCCTTTGATTGAGTGGCCGCATTAGTTTGAGGGGCTGACTTAGTTTGAGGGGCTGCCTTAGATTGAGGGGCTGCATTAGTTTGATGGGCTGCTTTAGTTTGAGCGGCTGCCTAAGTTGAGGGGCTGCCTTAGATTGAGGGGCTGCATTAGTTTGAGCAGCTGCCTTAGTTTGAGGGGCTGCCTTAGTTTGAGGGGCTGCCTTAGTTTGAGGGGCTGCCTTTGATTGAGCGGCTGACTTAGTGTGAGAGGCTGCCTTAGTTTGAGGGGCTGCCTTAGTTTGAGAGACTGCCTTAGTTTGAGAGGCTGCCTTAGTTTGAGGGTCTGCCTTACTTTGAGAGGCTGCCTTAGTTTGACAGGCTGCATTAGTTTGAGAGGCTGCCTGAGTTTGAGCGGCTGCATTAGTTTGAGGGGCTGCCTTTAGTTGAGGACCTTCCTTAGTTTGAGGGGCTGCCTTACTTTAAGGGGCAGCATTAGTTTGAGCGGCTGCCTTAGTTTGAGGGGCTGCCTTAGTTTGAGGAGCGGCCTTGGTTTCAGGGGCTGCATTAGTTTGAGGGGCTGTCTTCGTTAGAGGGGCTGCCTTAGATTGAGGGGCTGCATTACTTTGAGGGGGTGCCTTAGTTTGAGAGGCTGCCTTAGTTTGAGGGGCTGCCTTAGTTTGAAAGGCTGCCTTAGCTTGGGGGCTGTCTTCGTTTGAGCGGCTGCCTTAGTTTGAGGGGCTGCCTTCGTTTGAGGGTCTGCCTTAATTTCAGAGGCTGCCTTAGTTACAGCGGCTGCCTTAGTTTGAGCGGCTGCCTTAGTTTGAGGGTCTGCCTTACTTTTAGAGGCTGCCTCAGTTTGACAGGCTGCCTTAGTTTGAGAGGCTGCCTGAGTTTGAGAGGCTGCCTGGGTTTGAGGGGCTGCCTTAATTTGAGCGGCTGCATTAGTTTGAGGGGCTGCCTTTGGTTGAGGCGCTCCCTTTATTTGAGGGTCTGCCTTACTTTGAGAGGCTGCCTTAGTTTGAGAGTCTGCCTTAGTTTGAGAGGCTGCTTGAGATTGAGGGGCTGCCTTAGTTTGAGCGGCTGCATTAATTTGAGGGGTGGGCTTAGTTTGAGGGGCTGCCTTTGATTGAGTGGCTGCAGTAGTTTGAGAGTCTGCCTTTGATTGAGTGGCTGCATTAGTTTGAGGGGCTAACTTAGTTTGAGGGGCTGCCTTAGACTGAGGGGCAGCATTAGTTTGAGGGGCTGCTTTAGTTTGAGCGGCTGCCTTAGTTTGAGGGGCTTCCTTAGATTGAGCGTTGCCTTAGTTTGAGGGGCTGCCTTAGTTTGAGAGGCTGCCTGAGTTTGAGGGGCTGCCTTAATTTGAGCGGCTGCATTAGTTTGAGGGGCTGCCTTTGGTTGAGGCGCTCCCTTAATTTGAGTGTCTGCCTTACTTTGAGAGGCTTCCTCAGTTTGAGAGTCTGCCTTAGTTTGAGCGTCTGCCTTAGTTTGAGAGTCTGCCTTAGTTTGAGCGGCTGCCTTAGTTTGAGGTGCTACCTTAGTTTGAGGGTCTGCCGTAATTTGAGAGACTGCCTTAGTTTGAGCGGCTGCCTTAGTTTCAGCGGCTGCTTTAGTTTGAGCGGCTGCCTTAGTTTGAGAATCTGCCTTAGTTTGAGCGGCTGCCTTAGTTTGAGCGGCTGCCTTAGTTTGAGGGTCTGCCTTACTTTTAGAGGCTGCCTCAGTTTGACAGGCTGCCTTAGTTTGAGAGGCTGCCTCAGTTTGAGAGGCTGCCTGAGTTTGAGGGGCTGCCTTAATTTGAGCGGCTGCATTAGTTTGAGGGGCTGCCTTTGGTTGAGGCGCTCCCTTAATTTGAGGGTCTGCCTTACTTTTAGAGGCTGCCTTAGTTTGACAGGCTGCCTTACTTTGAGAGGCTGTCTTAGTTTGAGAGGCTGCCTGAGTTTGAGGGGCTGCCTTAGTTTGAGCGGCTGCATTAGTTTGAGGGATAGGCTTAGTTTGAGGTTCAGCCTTTGATTGAGTGGCTGCATTAGTTTGAGAGTCTGCCTTTGATTGAGTGGCCGCATTAGTTTGAGGGGCTGACTTAGTTTGAGGGGCTGCCTTAGATTGAGGGGCTGCATTAGTTTGATGGGCTGCTTTAGTTTGAGCGGCTGCCTAAGTTGAGGGGCTGCCTTAGATTGAGGGGCTGCATTAGTTTGAGCGGCTGCCTTAGTTTGAGGGGCTGCTTTAGTTTGAGGGGCTGCCTTAGTTTGAGGGGCTGACTTTGATTGAGCGGCTGACTTAGTGTGAGAGGCTGCCTTAGTTTGAATGTCTGCCTTAGTTTGAGCGGCTGCCTTAGTTTGTGGGGCTGCCTTAGTTTGAGAGACTGCCTTAGTTTGAGAGGCTGCCTGAGTTTGAGGGGCTGCCTTAGTTTGAGCGGCTGCATTAGTTTGAGGGATAGGCTTAGATTGAGGTTCAGCCTTTGATTGAGTGGCTGCATTAGTTTGAGAGTCTGCCTTTGATTGAGTGGCCGCATTAGTTTGAGGGGCTGACTTAGTTTGAGGGGCTGCCTTAGATTGAGGGGCTGCATTAGTTTGATGGGCTGCTTTAGTTTGAGCGGCTGCCTAAGTTGAGGGGCTGCCTTAGATTGAGGGGCTGCATTAGTTTGAGCGGCTGCCTTAGTTTGAGGGGCTGCTTTAGTTTGAGGGGCTGCCTTAGTTTGAGGGGCTGACTTTGATTGAGCGGCTGACTTAGTGTGAGAGGCTGCCTTAGTTTGAATGTCTGCCTTAGTTTGAGCGGTTGCCTTAGTTTGTGGGGCTGCCTTAGTTTGAGAGACTGCCTCAGTTTGAGAGGCTGCCTTAGTTTGAGGGTCTGCCTTACTTTGAGAGGCTGCCTTAGTTTGACAGGCTGCGTTAGTTTGAGTGGCTGCCTGAGTTTGAGCGGCTGCATTAGTTTGAGGGGCTGCCTTACTTTAAGGGGCAGCATTAGTTTGAGCGGCTGCCTTAGTTTGAGGGGCTGCCTTAGTTTGAGGAGCGGCCTTGGTTTCAGGGGCTGCATTAGTTTGAGGGGCTGTCTTCGATTGAGGGGCTGCCTTAGATTGAGGGGCTGCATTAGTTTGAGGGGGTGCCTTGGTTTGAGAGGCTGCCTTAGTTTGAGGGGCTGCCTTAGTTTGAGAGGCTGCCTTAGTTTGGGGGCTGTCTTCGTTTGAGCGGCTGCCTTAGTTTGAGGGGCTGCCTTAGTTTGAGGGTCTGCCTTAATTTCAGAGGCTGCCTTAGTTTGAGCGGCTGCCTTAGTTTGAGGGTCTGCCTTACTTTTAGAGGCTGCCTCAGTTTGACAGGCTGCCTCAGTTTGACAGGCTGCCTTAGTTTGAGAGGCTGCCTGGGTTTGAGGGGCTGCCTTAATTTGAGCGGCTGCATTAGTTTGAGGGGCTGCCTTTGGTTGAGGCGCTCCCTTAATTTGAGGGTCTGCCTTACTTTGAGAGGCTGCCTTAGTTTGAGAGTCTGCCTCAGTTTGAGAGGCTGCTTGAGTTTGAGGGGCTGCCTTAGTTTGAGCGGCTGCATTAATTTGAGGGGTGGGCTTAGTTTGAGGGGCTGCCTTTGATTGAGTGGCTGCAGTACTTTGAGAGTCTGCCTTTGATTGAGTGGCTGCATTAGTTTGAGGGGCTAACTTAGTTTGAGGGGCTGCCTTAGACTGAGGGGCAGCATTAGTTTGAGGGGCTGCTTTAGTTTGAGCGGCTGCCTTAGTTTGAGGGGCTTCCTTAGATTGAGCGTTGCCTTAGTTTGAGGGGCTGCCTTAGTTTGAGAGGCTGCCTGAGTTTGAGGGGCTGCCTTAATTTGAGCGGCTGCATTAGTTTGAGGGGCTGCCTTTGGTTGAGGCGCTCCCTTAATTTGAGGGTCTGCCTTACTTTGAGAGGCTGCCTCAGTTTGAGAGTCTGCCTTAGTTTGAGCGTCTGCCTTAGTTTGAGAGTCTGCCTTAGTTTGAGCGGCTGCCTTAGTTTGAGGTGCTACCTTAGTTTGAGGGTCTGCCGTAATTTGAGAGACTGCCTTAGTTTGAGCGGCTGCCTTAGTTTGAGCGGCTGCTTTAGTTTGAGCGGCTGCCTTAGTTTGAGAATCTGCCTTAGTTTGAGCGGCTGCCTTAGTTTGAGCGGCTGCCTTAGTTTGAGCGGCTGCCTTACTTTTAGAGGCTGCCTCAGTTTGACAGGCTGCCTTAGTTTGAGAGGCTGCCTCAGTTTGAGAGGCTGCCTGAGTTTGAGGGGCTGCCTTAATTTGAGCGGCTGCATTAGTTTGAGGGGCTGCCTTTGGTTGAGGCGCTCCCTTAATTTGAGGGTCTGCCTTACTTTTAGAGGCTGCCTTAGTTTGACAGGCTGCCTTACTTTGAGAGGCTGTCTTAGTTTGAGAGGCTGCCTGAGTTTGAGGGGCTGCCTTAGTTTGAGCGGCTGCATTAGTTTGAGGGAGAGGCTTAGTTTGAGGTTCAGCCTTTGATTGAGTGGCTGCATTAGTTTGAGAGTCTGCCTTTGATTGAGTGGCCGCATTAGTTTGAGGGGCTGACTTAGTTTGAGGGGCTGCCTTAGATTGAGGGGCTGCATTAGTTTGATGGGCTGCTTTAGTTTGTGCGGCTGCCTAAGTTGAGGGGCTGCCTTAGATTGAGGGGCTGCATTAGTTTGAGCGGCTGCCTTAGTTTGAGGGGCTGCCTTAGTTTGAGGGGCTGCCTTAGTTTGAGGGGCTGCCTTTGATTGAGCGGCTGACTTAGTGTGAGAGGCTGCCTTAGTTTGAATGTCTGCCTTAGTTTGAGCGGCTGCCTTAGTTTGAGGGGCTGCCTTAGTTTGAGGGTCTGCCTTACTTTGAGAGGCTGCCTTAGTTTGACAGGCTGCCTTAGTTTGAGTGGCTGCCTGAGTTTGAGCGGCTACATTAGTTTGAGGGGCTGCCTTTAGTTGAGGACCTTCCTTAGTTTGAGCGGCTGCCTTAGTTTGAGGGGCTGCCTTAGTTTGAGGAGCGGCCTTGGTTTCAGGGGCTGCATTAGTTTGAGGGGCTGTCTTCGTTTGAGGGGCTGCCTTAGATTGAGGGGCTGCATTAGTTTGAGGGGGTGCCTTGGTTTGAGAGGCTGCCTTAGTTTGAGGGGCTGCCTTAGTTTGAGAGGCTGCCTTAGTTTGGGGGCTGTCTTCGTTTGAGCGGCTGCCTTAGTTTGAGGGGCTGCCTTAGTTTGAGGGTCTGCCTTAATTTCAGAGGCTGCCTTAGTTTGAGCGGCTGCCTTAGTTTGAGCGGCTGCCTTAGTTTGAGGGTCTGCCTTACTTTTAGAGGCTGCATCAGTTTGACAGGCTGCCTCAGTTTGACAGGCTGCCTTAGTTTGAGAGGCTGCCTTAGTTTGAGAGGCTGCCTGGGTTTGAGGGGCTGCCTTAATTTGAGCGGCTGCATTAGTTTGAGGGGCTGCCTTTGGTTGAGGCGCTCCCTTAATTTGAGGGTCTGCCTTACTTTGAGAGGCTGCCTTAGTTTGAGAGTCTGCCTGAGTTTGAGAGGCTGCTTGAGTTTGAGGGGCTGCCTTAGTTTGAGCGGCTGCATTAATTTGAGGGGTGGGCTTAGTATGAGGGGCTGCCTTTGATTGAGTGGCTGCAGTAGTTTGAGAGTCTGCCTTTGATTGAGTGGCTGCATTAGTTTGAGGGGCTAACTTATTTTGAGGTGCTGCCTTAGACTGAGGGGCAGCATTATTTTGAGGGGCAGCATTAGTTTGAGGGGCAGCATTAGTTTGAGGGGCTGCCTTAGTTAGAGGTGCTGCCTTAGATTGAGGGGCAGCATTAGTTTGATGGGCTGCTTTAGTTTGAGCGGCTGCCTTAGTTGAGGGGCTGCCTTAGATTGACGGGCTGCATTAGTTTGAGCGGCTGACTTAGTGTGAGAGGCTGCCTTGGTTTGAGGGACTGCCTTAGTTTGAGAGACTGCCTTAGTTTGACCCGCTGCCTTAGTTTGAGGGTCTGCCTTCCTTTGAGAGGCTGCCTTAGTTTGAGCGGCTGCCTCAGTTTGAGAGGCTGCCTGAGTTTGACCGGCTGCCTTAGTTTGAGGGTCTGCCTTCCTTTGAGAGGCTGCCTTAGTTTGAGCGGCTGCCTCAGTTTGAGAGGCTGCCTGAGTTTGAGCGGCTGCATTAGTTTGCGAGGCTGCCTTCGTTTGAGGGAATGCCTTAGACTGAGGGGCTGCATTAGTTTGAGTCGCTGTCTCAGTTTGAGGGGCTGCCTTAGTTTGAGCGGCTGCCTTACTTTGAGGGGCTCTCTTAGTTTGAGCGGCTGCCTTAGATTGAGGGGCAGCCTTAGTTTGAGCGGCTGCCTTAGTTTGAGTGGCTGCCTTAGAGTGAGGGGCTGCTTTAGTTTAGCGGCTTTGTTAGTTTGAGTGGCTGCCTTCGTTTGAGGGGCTGCCTTAGTTTGAGAGGATGCCTTAGTTTGAGATGCTGCCTTAGTTTGAGGGGCTGCCTTAGTTTGAGGGGCGGCTTTAATTTGAGAGGCTCCCTTAGTTTGAGCGGCTATCTCAGTTTGAGGGGCTGCCTTAGTTTGAGCGGCTGCCTTAGTTTGAGGGCCTGCCTTAGTTTGAGCGGCTGCCTTAGTTTGAGGGGCTGCCTTAGTTTGAGCGGCTGCCTTAGTTTGAGGGGATGCCTTAGATTGAGGGGCTGCTTTAGTTTGAGCGGCTGCATTAGTTTGAGCGGCTGCCTTAGCTTCAGAGGCTGCCTTAATTTGAGATGCTGCCTTCGTTTGAGAGGCTGCCTTAGTTTGAGGGGCTGCCTTAGTTTGAGGAGCTGCCTTAGTTTGAGGGGCTGCATTAGTTTGAGGGGCATCTTAGTTTGAGGGACTGCTTTAGTTTGAGCGGCTGCCTTAGTTTGAGCGTCTGCCTTACTTTTAGATGCTGTCATAGCTTGAGCGGCTGCCTTAGCTTGAGCGGCTGCCTTTGTTTGAGAGGCTGCCTTAGTTTGAGGGGCTGCCTTAGACTGGGCTGCATTAGTTTGATCGGCTGTCTCAGTTTGAGGGGCATTTTAGTTTGAGCGGCAGCCTTAGTTTGAGGGGCTGCCTTAGTTTGAGCGGCTGCCTTAGTTTGAGGGGCTGCCTTAGTTTGAGCGGCTGCCTTAGTTTGAGGGGCTGCCTTAGATTGAGGGGCTGCTTTATTTTGAGCGGCTGCATTAGTTTGAGCGGCTGCCTTAGTTTGAGCGGCTGCATTAGTTTGAGCGGCTGCCTTAGCTTCAGAGGCAGCCTTAATTTGAGATGCTGCCTTCGTTTGAGAGGCTGCCTTAGTTTGAGGGGCTGCCTTAGTTTGAGGGGCGGCCTTAATTTGAGAGGCTGCCTCAGTTTGAGTGGCTGCCTTAGATTGAGCGGCTGCCTTAGTTTTAGAGGCTGCCTGAGTTTGAGGGGCTGCCTGAGTTTGAGGGGCTGCCTTAGTTTGAGGGGCTGCATTAGTTTGAGGGGCTGCCTTAGTTTGAGCGGCTGCCTTAGTTTGAGGGTCTGCCTTACTTTTAGTTGCTGTCTTAGTTTGAGGGGCTGCCTTAGTTTGAGCGGCTGCCTTTGTTTGAGAGGCTGCCTTAGTTTGAGGGGCTGCCTTAGACTTGGCTGCATTAGTTTGATCGGCTGTCTCAGTTTGAGGGGCAGTTTAGTTTGAGCGGCTGCCTTACTTTGAGGGGCTGCCTTAGTTTGAGGGGCTGCCTTAGTTTGAGGGGCTGCCTTAGTTTGAGCGGCTGCCTTAGTTTGAGAGTCTGTCTTAGTTTGAGGGGCTGCCTTAGACTGAGGTGCTGCATCAGTTTGAGCGGCTGTCTCAGTTTGAGGGACTGCCTTAGTTTGGGCGGCTGCCTTAGTTTGAGGGGCTGCCTTAGTTTGAGCGGCTGCCTTAGTTTGAGGGGCTGCCTTAGTTTGAGGGCTGCCTTAGATTGAGGGGCTGCTTTAGTTTGAGCGGCTGCATTATTTTGAGCGGCTGCCTTAGTTTGAGGGGCTGCCTTAGTTTGAGTGGCTGCCTTAGTTTGAGTGGCTGCCTTAGTTTGAGAGGCTGCCTCAGGTTGAGATGCTGCCTTAGTTTGAGAGGCTGCCTTAGTTTGAGAGGCCGCCTTAGTTTGAGGGGAGGCCTTAATTTGAGAGGCTGCCTTAGTTTGAGCGGCTGCCTTAGTTTGAGCGGCTGCCTGAGTTTGAGGGGCTGCCTAAGTTTGTGCGGCTGCATTAGTTTGAGGGATAGGCCTATTTTGAGGGGCTGCCTTTGATTGAGTGGCTGCATTAGTTTGAGGGGCTGCCTTAGATTGAGGGGCTGCATTATTTTGATGGGCTGCTTTAGTTTGAGCGGCTGCCTTAGTTGAGGGGCTTCCATAGATTGAGGGGCTGCATTAGTTTGAGCGGCTGCCTTAGTTTGAGGGGCTGCCTTAGTTTCAGGGGCTGCTTTTGATTGAACGGCTGACTTAGTGTGAGAGGCTGCCTCAGTTTGAGAGTCTGCCTTAGTTTGAGGGGCTGCATTAGTTTGAGGGGCTGCCTTAGTTTGAGCGGCTGCCTTAGTTTGAGGGTCTGCCTTACTTTTAGTTGCTGTCTTAGTTTGAGGGGCTGCCTTAGTTTGAGTGGCTGCCTTTGTTTGAGAGGATGCCTTAGTTTGAGGGGCAGTTTAGTTTGAGCGGCTGCCTTAGTTTGAGGGGCTGCCTGAGTTTGAGCGGCTGCCTTAGTTTGAGGGGCGGCCTTAGTTTGAGAGGCTGCCCCAGTTTAAGATGCTGCCTTAGTTTGAGTGGCTGCCTTATTTTTAGATGCTGCCTTAGTTTGAGGTGCTGCATTAGTTTGAGTGGCTGTCTTAGATTGAGGGGCTGCCTTAGTTTGAGCGGCTGCCTTAGTTTGAGAGTCTGCCTTAGTTTGAGGGGCTGCCTTAGACTGAGGTGCTGCATTAGTTTGAGCGGCTGTCTCAGTTTGAGAGGCTTCCTTAGTTTGAGCGGATGCCTTAGTTTGAGGGGCTGCCTTAGTTTGAGCGGCTGCCTTAGTTTGAGGGGCTGCCTTAGTTTGAGTGGCTGCCTTAGATTGAGGGGCTGCTTTAGTTTGAGCGGCTGCATTATTTTGTGCGGCTGCCTTAGTTTGAGGGGCTGCCTTAGTTTGAGTGGCTGCCTTAGTTTGAGTGGCTGCCTTAGTTTGAGAGGCTGCCTTCGGTTGAGATGCTGCCTTAGTTTGAGAGGCTGCCTTAGTTTGAGAGGCCGCCTTAGTTTGAGGGGAGGCCTTAATTTGAGAGGCTGCCTTAGTTTGAGCGGCTGCCTTAGTTTGAGCGGCTGCCTGAGTTTGAGGGGCTGCCTTAGTTTGAGCGGCTGCATTAGCTTGAGGGATAGGCTTAGTTTGAGGGGCTGCCTTTGATTGAGTGGCTGCATTAGTTTGAGAGTCTGCCTTTGATTGAGTGGCTGCATTAGTATGAGCGGCTGACTTAGTTTGAGGGGCTGCCTTAGATTGAGGGGCTGCATTATTTTGATGGGCTGTTTAGTTTGAGCGGCTGCCTTAGTTGAGGGGCTTCCTTAGATTGAGGGGCTGCATTAGTTTGAGCGGCTGCCTTAGTTTGAGGGGCTGCCTTAGTTTCAGGGGCTGCTTTTGATTGAACGGCTTACTTAGTGTGAGAGGCTGCCTCAGTTTGAGAGTCTGCCTTTGTTTGAGCGGCTGCCTTAGTTTGAGGGGCTGCCTTAGATTGAGTTCTGCATTTGTTTGAGCCTCTGCCTTAGATTGAGGGGCTGTCTTAGTTTGAGGCGCTGCCTTAGTTTGAGCGGCTGCATTAGTTTGAGAGGCTGCCTTAATTTGAGGGACTGCCTGAGACTGAGGGGCTGCATTAGTTTGAGCGGCTGTCTCAGTTTGAGGGGCTGCCTTAGTTTGAGCGGCTGCCTTACTTTGAGGGGCTGCCTTAGTTTGAGCGGCTGCCTTAGTTTGAGGGGCAGCCATAGTTTGAGCGGCTGCCTTAGTTTAAGGGGTTGCCTGAGAGTGAGGGGCTGCTTTAGTTTGAGAGGCTGCCTTAATTTGAGATGCTGGCTTAGTTTGAGAGGCTGCGTCAGTTTGAGGTGCTGCCTTAGTTTGAGAGGCGGCCTTAATTTGAGAGGCTGCCTTAGTTTGAGCGGCTGTCTCAGTTTGAGCGGCTGCCTTAGTTTGAGCGGCTGCCTTAGTGTGAGGGCCTGCCTTAGTTTGAGCGGCTGCCTTAGTTTGAGGGGCTGCCTTAGTTTGAGCGGCTGCCTTAGTTTGATGGGCTGCCTTAGATTGAGGAGCTGCTTTAGTTTGAGCGGCTGCATTTGTTTGAGCGGCTGCTTTAGTTTGAAGGGCTTCCTTAGTTTGAGCGGCTGCCTTAGTTTGAGGGGCTGCCTCAGTTTGAGAGGCTGCCTTAGTTTGAGGGGCTGCCTTAGTTTGAGGGGCGGCCTTAGTTTGAGAGGCTGCCTGAGTTTGAGGGGCTGCCTTAGTTTGAGGGGCTGCATTAGTTTGAGGGGCTGCCTTACTTTGAGCGGCTGCCTTAGTTTGAGAGGCTGCCTTAGTTTGAGAGGTTGCCTTAGTTTGAGGGGCTGCCTTAGAGTGAGGGGCTGCATTAGTTTGAGCGGCTGTCTCAGTTAGAGCGGCTGCCTTAGTTTGAGCGGCTGCCTTAGTTTGAGGGGCTGCCTTAGTTTGAGCGGCTGCCTTAGTTTGAGGGGCTGCCTTAGTTTCAGCGGCTGCCTTAGTTTGAGCGGCTGCCTTAGAGTGAGGGGCTGCTTTAGTTTGAGCGGCTGCATTAGATTGAGCGGCTGACTTTGTTAGAGGGGCATCCTTACTTTCAGCGGCTGCCTTAGTTTGAGGGGCTGCCTAATTTGAGAGGCTGCCTTAGTTTGAGAGGCTGCCTTTGTTTGAGCGGCTGCCTTAGTTTGAGCGGCTGCCTTAGTTTGAGGGGCTGCCTTAGTTTGAGGGGCGGCCTTAATTTGAGAGGCTGCCTCAGTTTGAGTGGCTGCCTTAGTATGAGCGGCTGCCTTAGTTTGAGAGGCTGCCTGAGTTTGAGGGAATGCCTTAGTTTCAGGGGGTGCATTAGTTTGAGAGTCTGCCTTAATTTGACGGGCTGCCTCAGACTGAGGTGCTGCATTAGTTTGAGGGGCTGTCTCAGTTTGAGGGGCTGCCTTAGTTTGGGGGCTGTCTTCGTTTGAGCGGCTGCCTTAGTTTGAGGGGCTGCCTTAGTTTGAGGGTCTGCCTTAATTTCAGAGGCTGCCTTAGTTTGAGCGGCTGCCTTAGTTTGAGCGGCTGCCTTAGTTTGAGGGTCTGCCTTACTTTTAGAGGCTGCATCAGTTTGACAGGCTGCCTCAGTTTGACAGGCTGCCTTAGTTTGAGAGGCTGCCTTAGTTTGAGAGGCTGCCTGGGTTTGAGGGGCTGCCTTAATTTGAGCGGCTGCATTAGTTTGAGGGGCTGCCTTTGGTTGAGGCGCTCCCTTAATTTGAGGGTCTGCCTTACTTTGAGAGGCTGCCTTAGTTTGAGAGTCTGCCTTAGTTTGAGCGGCTGCATTAATTTGAGGGGTGGGCTTAGTATGAGGGGCTGCCTTTGATTGAGTGGCTGCAGTAGTTTGAGAGTCTGCCTTTGATTGAGTGGCTGCATTAGTTTGAGGGGCTAACTTAGTTTGAGGGGCTGCCTCAGACTGAGGGGCAGCATTAGTTTGAGGGGCAGCATTAGTTTGAGGGGCTTCCTTAGTTAGAGGGGCTGCCTTAGATTGAGGGGCAGCATTAGTTTGATGGGCTGCTTTAGTTTGAGCGGCTGCCTTAGATTGACGGGCTGCATTAGTTTGAGCGGCTGACTTAGTGTGAGAGGCTGCCTTGGTTTGAGGGACTGCCTTAGTTTGAGAGACTGCCTTAGTTTGACCGGCTGCCTTAGTTTGAGGGTCTGCCTTCCTTTGAGAGGCTGCCTTAGTTTGACAGGCTGCCTCAGTTTGAGAGGCTGCCTGAGTTTGAGCGGCTGCATTATTTTGCGAGGCTGCCTTCGTTTGTGGGAATGCCTTAGACTAAGGGGCTGCATTAGTTTGAGTGGCTGTCTCAGTTTGAGGGGCTGCCTTAGTTTGAGCGGCTGCCTTACTTTGAGGGGCTGCCTTAGTTTGAGCGGCTGCCTTAGATTGAGGGGCAGCCTTAGTTAGAGCGGCTGCTTTAGTTTGAGGGGCTGCCTTAGAGTGAGGGGCTGCTTTAGTTTAGCGGCTTTGTTAGTTTGAGTGGCTGCCTTCGTTTGAGGGGCTGCCTTAGTTTGAGATGCTGCCTTAGTTTGAGATGCTGCCTTAGTTTGAGAGGCTGCCTTAGTTTGAGGGGCTGCCTTAGTTTGAGGGGCGGCCTTAATTTGAGAGGCTCCCTTAGTTTGAGCGGCTATCCAGTTTGAGGGGCTGCCTTAGTTTGAGCGGCTGCCTTAGTTTGAGGGCCTGCCTTAGTTTGAGCGGCTGCCTTAGTTTGAGGGGCTGCCTTAGTTTGAGCGGCTGCCTTAGTTTGAGGGGATGCCTTAGATTGAGGGGCTGCTTTAGTTTGAGCGGCTGCATTAGTTTGAGCGGCTGCCTTAGCTTCAGAGGCTGCCTTAATTTGAGATGCTGCCTTCGTTTGAGAGGCTGCCTTAGTTTGAGGGGCTGCCTTAGTTTGAGGAGCTGCCTTAGTTTGAGGGGCTGCATTAGTTTGAGGGGCATCTTAGTTTGAGGGGCTGCCTTAGTTTGAGCGGCTGCCTTAGTTTGAGGGTCTGCCTTACTTTTAGATGCTGTCTTAGCTTGAGCGGCTGCCTTAGCTTGAGCGGCTGCCTTCGTTTGAGAGGCTGCCTTAGTTTGAGGGGCTGCCTTAGACTGGGCTGCATTAGTTTGATCGGCTGTCTCAGTTTGAGGGGCATTTTAGTTTGAGCGGCAGCCTTAGTTTGAGGGGCTGCCTTAGTTTGAGCGGCTGCCTTAGTTTGAGGGGCTGCCTTAGTTTGAGCGGCTGCCTTAGTTTGAGGGGCTGCCTTAGATTGAGGGGCTGCTTTATTTTGAGCGGCTGCATTAGTTTGAGCGGCTGCCTTAGTTTGAGCGGCTGCATTAGTTTGAGCGGCTGCCTTAGCTTCAGAGGCTGCCTTAATTTGAGATGCTGCCTTCGTTTGAGAGGCTGCCTTAGTTTGAGGGGCTGCCTTAGTTTGAGGGGCGGCCTTAATTTGAGAGGCTGCCTCAGTTTGAGTGGCTGCCTTAGATTGAGCGGCTGCCTTAGTTTGAGAGGCTGCCTGAGTTTGAGGGGCTGCCTGAGTTTGAGGGGCTGCCTTAGTTTGAGGGGCTGCATTAGTTTGAGGGGCTGCCTTAGTTTGAGCGGCTGCCTTAGTTTGAGGGTCTGCCTTACTTTTAGTTGCTGTCTTAGTTTGAGGGGCTGCCTTAGTTTGAGCGGCTGCCTTTGTTTGAGAGGCTGCCTTAGTTTGAGGGGCTGCCTTAGACTGGGCTGCATTAGTTTGATCGGCTGTCTCAGTTTGAGGGGCAGTTTAGTTTGAGCGGCTGCCTTAGTTTGAGGGGCTGCCTTAGTTTGAGGGGCTGCCTTAGTTTGAGGGGCTGCCTTAGTTTGAGCGGCTGCCTTAGTTTGAGGGGCTGCCTTAGATTGAGGGGTTGCTTTATTTTGAGCGGCTGCATTAGTTTGAGCTTCTGCCTTAGTTTGAGGGGCTTCCTTAGTTTGAGCGGCTGCCTTAGTTTGAGGGGCTGCCTTAGTTTGAGAGGCTGCCCTAGTTTGAGATGCTGCCTTAGTTTGAGAGGCTGCCTTATTTTTAGATGCTGCCTTAGTTTGAGGTGCTGCATTAGTTTGAGCGGCTGTCTTAGATTGAGGGGCTGCCTTAGTTTGAGCGGCTGCCTTAGTTTGAGAGTCTGCCTTAGTTTGAGGGGCTGCCTTAGACTGAGGTGCTGCATCAGTTTGAGCGGCTGTCTCAGTTTGAGGGACTGCCTTAGTTTGAGGGCTGCCTTAGATTGAGGGGCTGCCTTAGTTTGAGTGGCTGCCTTAGTTTGAGTGGCTGCCTTAGTTTGAGAGGCTGCCTCAGGTTGAGATGCTGCCTTAGTTTGAGAGGCTGCCTTAGTTTGAGAGGCCGCCTTAGTTTGAGGGGAGGCCTTAATTTGAGAGTCTGCCTTAGTTTGAGCGACTGCCTTAGTTTGAGCGGCTGCCTGAGTTTGAGGGGCTGCCTTAGTTTGAGCGGCTGCATTAGTTTGAGGGATAGGCCTAGTTTGAGGGGCTGCCTTTGATTGAGTGGCTGCATTAGTTTGAGAGTCTGCCTTTGATTGAGTGGCTGCATTAGTTTGAGCGGCTGACTTAGTTTGAGGGGCTGCCTTAGATTGAGGGGCTGCATTATTTTGATGGGCTGCTTTAGTTTGAGCGGCTGCCTTAGTTGAGGGGCTTCCTTAGATTGATGGGCTGCATTAGTTTGAGCGGCTGCCTTAGTTTGAGGGGCTGCCTTAGTTTCAGGGGCTGCTTTTGATTGAACGACTGACTTAGTGTGAGAGGCTGCCTCAGTTTGAGAGTCTGCCTTAGTTTGAGGGGCTGCATTAGTTTGAGGGGCTGCCTTCGTTTGAGCGGCTGCCTTAGTTTGAGGGTCTGCCTTACTTTTAGTTGCTGTCTTAGTTTGAGGGGCTGCCTTAGTTTGAGTGGCTGCCTTTGTTTGAGAGGCTGCCTTAGTTTGAGGGGCTGCCTTAGACTGGGCTGCATTAGTTTGATCGGCTGTATCAGTTTGAGGGGCAGTTTAGTTTGAGCGGCTGCCTTAGTTTGAGGGTCTGCCTTAGTTTGAGGGGCTGCCTTAGTTTGAGGGGCTGCCTTAGTTTGAGCGGCTGCCTTAGTTTGAGGGGCTGCCTTAGATTGAGGGGCTGCTTTATTTTGAGCGGCTGCCTTAGTTTGAGCGGCTGCCTTAGTTTGAGGGGCTTCCTTAGTTTGAGCGGCTGCCTTAGTTTGAGGGGCGGCCTTAGTTTGAGAGGCTGCCCCAGTTTGAGATGCTGCCTTAGTTTGAGGTGCTGCATTAGTTTGAGCGGCTGCCTTAGTTTGAGAGTCTGCCTTAGTTTGAGGGGCTGCCTTAGACTGAGGTGCTGCATTAGTTTGAGCGGCTGTCTCAGTTTGAGAGGCTGCCTTAGTTTGAGCGGATGCCTTAGTTTGAGGGGCTGCCTTAGTTTGAGCGGCTGCCTTAGTTTGAGGGGCTGCCTTAGTTTGAGTGGCTGCCTTAGATTGAGGGGCTGCTTTAGTTTGAGCGGCTGCATTATTTTGAGCGGCTGCCTTAGTTTGAGGGGCTGCCTTAGTTTGAGTGGCTGCCTTAGTTTGAGTGGCTGCCTTAGTTTGAGAGGCTGCCTTCGGTTGAGATGCTGCCTTAGTTTGAGAGGCTGCCTTAGTTTGAGAGGCCGCCTTAGTTTGAGGGGAGGCCTTAATTTGAGAGGCTGCCTTAGTTTGAGAGGCTGCCTTAGATTGAGCGGCTGCCTGAGTTTGAGGGGCTGCCTTAGTTTGAGCGGCTGCATTAGTTTGAGGGATAGGCTTAGTTTGAGGGGCTGCCTTTGATTGAGTGGCTGCATTAGTTTGAGAGTCTGCCTTTGATTGAGTGGCTGCATTAGTATGAGCGGCTGACTTAGTTTGAGGGGCTGCCTTAGATTGAGGGGCTGCATTATTTTGATGGGCTGTTTAGTTTGAGCGGCTGCCTTAGTTGAGGGGCTTCCTTAGATTGAGGGGCTGCATTAGTTTGAGCGGCTGCCTTAGTTTGAGGGGCTGCCTTAGTTTCAGGGGCTGCTTTTGATTGAACGGCTGACTTAGTGTGAGAGGCTGCCTCAGTTTGAGAGTCTGCCTTTGTTTGAGCGGCTGCCTTAGTTTGAGGGGCTGCCTTAGATTGAGTTCTGCATTTGTTTGAGCCTCTGCCTTAGATTGAGGGGCTGTCTTAGTTTGAGGCGCTGCCTTAGTTTGAGCGGCTGCATTAGTTTGAGAGGCTGCCTTAATTTGAGGGACTGCCTGAGACTGAGGGGCTGCATTAGTTTGAGCGGCTGTCTCAGTTTGAGGGGCTGCCTTAGTTTGAGCGGCTGCCTTACTTTGAGGGGCTGCCTTAGTTTGAGCGGCTGCCTTTGTTTGAGGGGCAGCCATAGTTTGAGCGGCTGCCTTAGTTTAAGGGGTTGCCTTAGAGTGAGGGGCTGCTTTCGTTTGAGAGGCTGCCTTAATTTGTGATGCTGGCTTAGTTTGAGAGGCTGCGTCAGTTTGAGGTGCTGCCTTAGTTTGAGGGGCGGCCTTAATTTGAGAGGCTGCCTTAGTTTGAGCGGCTGTCTCAGTTTGAGAGGCTGCCTTAGTTTGAGCGGCTGCCTTAGTGTGAGGGCCTGCCTTAGTTTGAGCGGCTGCCTTAGTTTGAGGGGCTGCCTTAGTTTGAGGGGCTGCATTAGTTTGAGGGGCTGCCTTAGTTTGAGCGGCTGCCTTAGTTTGAGGGTCTGCCTTACTTTTAGTTGCTGTCTTAGTTTGAGGGGCTGCCTTAGTTTGAGTGGCTGCCTTTGTTTGAGAGGCTGCCTTAGTTTGAGGGGCTGCCTTAGACTGGGCTGCATTAGTTTGATCGGCTGTATCAGTTTGATGGGCAGTTTAGTTTGAGCGGCTGCCTTAGTTTGAGGGGCTGCCTTAGTTTGAGGGGCTGCCTTAGTTTGAGGGGCTGCCTTAGTTTCAGGGGCTGCCTTAGATTGAGGGGCTGCCTTAGTTTGAGCGGCTGCCTTAGTTTGAGAGTCTGCCTTAGTTTGAGGGGCTGCCTTAGACTGAGGTGCTGCATTAGTTTGAGCGGCTGTCTCAGTTTGAGAGGCTGCCTTAGTTTGAGCGGATGCCTTAGTTTGAGGGGCTGCTTTAGTTTGAGCGGCTGCATTATTTTGAGCGGCTGCCTTAGTTTGAGGGGCTGCCTTAGTTTGAGTGGCTGCCTTAGTTTGAGCGGCTGCCTTAGTTTGAGGGGCTGCCTTAGATTGAGGGGCTGCTTTATTTTGAGCGGCTGCCTTAGTTTGAGCGGCTGCCTTAGTTTGAGGGGCTTCCTTAGTTTGAGCGGCTGCCTTAGTTTGAGGGGCGGCCTTAGTTTGAGAGGCTGCCCCAGTTTGAGATGCTGCCTTAGTTTGAGAGGCTGCCTTATTTTTAGATGCTGCCTTAGTTTGAGGTGCTGCATTAGTTTGAGTGGCTGTCTTAGATTGAGGGGCTGCCTTAGTTTGAGCGGCTGCCTTAGTTTGAGAGTCTGCCTTAGTTTGAGGGGCTGCCTTAGACTGAGGTACTGCATTAGTTTGAGCGGCTGTCTCAGTTTGAGAGGCTGCCTTAGTTTGAGTGGCTGCCTTAGATTGAGGGGCTGCTTTAGTTTGAGCGGCTGCATTATTTTGAGCGGCTGCCTTAGTTTGAGGGGCTGCCTTAGTTTGAGTGGCTGCCTTAGTTTGAGTGGCTGCCTTAGTTTGAGAGGCTGCCTTCGGTTGAGATGCTGCCTTAGTTTGAGAGGCTGCCTTAGTTTGAGAGGCCGCCTTAGTTTGAGGGGAGGCCTTAATTTGAGAGGCTGCCTTAGTTTGAGAGGCTGCCTTAGATTGAGCGGCTGCCTGAGTTTGAGGGGCTGCCTTAGTTTGAGCGGCTGCATTAGTTTGAGGGATAGGCTTAGTTTGAGGGGCTGCCTTTGATTGAGTGGCTGCATTAGTTTGAGAGTCTGCCTTTGATTGAGTGGCTGCATTAGTATGAGCGGCTGACTTAGTTTGAGGGGCTGCCTTAGATTGAGGGGCTGCATTATTTTGATGGGCTGTTTAGTTTGAGCGGCTGCCTTAGTTGAGGGGCTTCCTTAGATTGAGGGGCTGCATTAGTTTGAGCGGCTGCCTTAGTTTGAGGGGCTGCCTTAGTTTCAGGGGCTGCTTTTGATTGAACGGCTGACTTAGTGTGAGAGGCTGCCTCAGTTTGAGAGTCTGCCTTTGTTTGAGCGGCTGCCTTAGTTTGAGGGGCTGCCTTAGATTGAGTTCTGCATTTGTTTGAGCCTCTGCCTTAGATTGAGGGGCTGTCTTAGTTTGAGGCGCTGCCTTAGTTTGAGCGGCTGCATTAGTTTGAGAGGCTGCCTTAATTTGAGGGACTGCCTGAGACTGAGGGGCTGCATTAGTTTGAGCGGCTGTCTCAGTTTGAGGGGCTGCCTTAGTTTGAGCGGCTGCCTTACTTTGAGGGGCTGCCTTAGTTTGAGCGGCTGCCTTAGTTTGAGGGGCAGCCATAGTTTGAGCGGCTGCCTTAGTTTAAGGGGTTGCCTTAGAGTGAGGGGCTGCTTTAGTTTAGCGGCTTCGTTAGTTTGAGCGGCTGCCTTCGTTTGAGGGGCTGCCTTAGTTTGAGAGGCTGCCTTAATTTGATATGCTGGCTTAGTTTGAGAGTCTGCGTCAGTTTGAGGTGCTGCCTTAGTTTGAGGGGCGGCCTTAATTTGAGAGGCTGCCTTAGTTTGAGCGGCTGTCTCAGTTTGAGCGGCTGCCTTAGTTTGAGCGGCTGCCTTAGTGTGAGGGCCTGCCTTAGTTTGAGCGGCTGCCTTAGTTTGAGGGGCTGCCTTAGTTTGAGCGGCTGCTTTAGTTTGATGGGCTGCCTTAGATTGAGGAGCTGCTTTAGTTTGAGCGGCTGCATTTGTTTGAGCGGCTGCTTTAGTTTGAAGGGCTTCCTTAGTTTGAGCGGCTGCCTTAGTTTGAGGGGCTGCCTCAGTTTGAGAGGCTGCCTTAGTTTGAGGGGCTGCCTTAGTGTGAGGGGCGGCCTTAGTTTGAGAGGCTGCCTGAGTTTGAGGGGCTGCCTTAGTTTGAGGGGCTGCATTAGTTTGAGGGGCTGCCTTAGTTTGAGCGGCTGCCTTAGTTTGAGAGGCTGCCTTAGTTTGAGAGGTTGCCTTAGTTTGAGGGGCTGCCTTAGAGTGAGGGGCTGCATTAGTTTGAGCGGCTGTCTCAGTTAGAGCGGCTGCCTTAGTTTGAGCGGCTGCCTTAGTTTGAGGGGCTGCCTTAGTTTGAGCGGCTGCCTTAGTTTGAGGGGCTGCCTTAGTTTCAGCGGCTGCCTTAGTTTGAGCGGCTGCCTTAGAGTGAGGGGCTGCTTTAGTTTGAGCGACTGCATTAGATTGAGTGGCTGACTTTGTTTGAGGGGCATCCTTACTTTCAGCGGCTGCCTTAGTTTGAGGGGCTGCCTAATTTGAGAGGCTGCCTTAGTTTGAGAGGCTGCCTTTGTTTGAGCGGCTGCCTTAGTTTGAGCGGCTGCCTTAGTTTGAGGGGCTGCCTTAGTTTGAGGGGGGGCCTTAATTTGAGAGGCTGCCTCAGTTTGAGTGGCTGCCTTAGTATGAGCGGCTGCCTTAGTTTGAGAGGCTGCCTGAGTTTGAGGGAATGCCTTAGTTTCAGGGGGTGCATTAGTTTGAGAGTCTGCCTTAATTTGACGGGCTGCCTTAGACTGAGGTGCTGCATTAGTTTGAGCGGCTGTCTCAGTTTGAGGGGCTGCCTTTGTTTGAGGGGCTGCCTTAGTTTGAGCGGCTGCCTTAGTTTGAGGGGCTGCCTTAGTTTGAGGGGCTGCCTTAGATTGAGGGGCTGCTTTAGTTTGAGCGGTTGCATTATTTTGAGCGGCTGCCTTAGTTTGAGGGGCTGCCTTATTTTGAGCGGCTGCCTTAGTTTGAGTGGCTGCCTTGGTTTGAGAGGCTGCCTTAGTTTGAGATGCTGCCTTATTTTGAGAGGCTGCCTTAGTTTGAGAGGCTGCCTTACTTTGAGGGGCGGCCTTAATTTGAGAGGCTGCCTTAGTTTGAGTGGCTGCCTTTTTTTTTTCAAATTAAAATGCCATTCTCGGCGTCGACAATGCACTCCAGTCCCTGCGGTGCCCACCGGTCGCGGAAGTCCTCAAGCGTACCGACGGACACCGCATGCTCCTTTTCCAGGGACACCCGGGCGCGAACGTAACCGCGGAAGAGGGGCAGGCAATCGGGGAGGACGGACCCCCCGACGGCCCGCAACCTGGACCTGTGAATTGCCACCTTGGCCAGGCCCAGGAGCAGACCGACGAGGAGATCCTCCTCCCGGCCCAAGCCCCTCCGCACCGGGTGCCCAAAGATCAGGAGCGTGGGACTGAAGTGCAGCCAGAATTTGAGGAGCAGCCCCTTCAGATACTCAAATAGGGGCTGCAACCTCGCTCACTCCGTATAAATGTGGAACACGGACTCGTCCAGGCCGCAGAAAGTACAGCTGGCCTGGGAGTCCGTGAACCTACTTAAAAGCCTATTGCATGGGACTGCTCTGTGCAGCACCCTCCACCCCAGGTCCCCGATGTAAAGGGGGAAGACTCCCGCGCAGAGAGACCTCCATCGGGGTTTCCCCTCGCCGCCAGATGGCAACGCGGACCGCCAGGGCGTGTCCGGCCGGCTGACGAGGGCGAGGAAGTGGAGAGTGTGCAGGAGCAGCCCATACAGGAAACCCCTCCGCGCCGATTGGAATGGCACGCAGGGCATTTCCGAGAGGTGGCTCAGGTTGTGCGGGACCGGCTCCCGAGGAGGGTTTCGGGGCCTGGGTCCGATGAGCAGTTCCGGCCGAGCGGGGGTCAGCTCGGCCGGGATCGCTCCGCACTCCCGAGCCCCCTCGCCACCCGCAGTGAGGGGCGTCCCAGGGGTTTCGGCTACTCCTCCGCCCGCCGAACCGTCCCCGGAGTCGGCCGCCCGGACAGCCGAGGCGCTCTCCTCCGCCGGCGGGGGAGCGCCCTGACTGGAGGCGACCATGTCCCAGACTCGGAAAAGATCCCGGTAAAAGACAGGCAACTCCCTCAGAGAGGCGCGGCTAACGGACTCCACCGGGAGCTGCGTGTCGTCTTGAAGGCAGTGACACTGGCGGAAAAAATACGTTGCCAGCGCACACCATCTGGGAGGACGCTCGACGTACAGGTATCTCTGCAGGGTCCGAAGGCGGAGAGTCGCAGCCTGGGTGCGGACGCACACCAGCGACTGACCGCCCTCCTCGATCGGGAGACTCAGGACCGCGGCAGAGACCCAGTGTTTCCTCTTGCCCCAGAAGAAATCGATGAGTTTCTTCTGGATCTTGGTGGCAAATACAGGGGGCGGGGCCAAAGTGACCAACCGGTACCACAGCATGGAGGCCACCAGTTGGTTTATGACCAACGCTCGGCCCCTGTAGGAAAGCACTCGGAGCAGTCCTGTCCAGCGCCCCAGCCGAGCGGTGACTTTCGCCTCCAACTCCTGCCAGTTTGCCGGCCAGGCTTCCTCAGCGGGGCTAAGGTGGACTCCCAGATAGAGGAGGTGCGTGGTGCTCCACGCAAAAGGTGTCATCTCCTCCAGCAGGGAGTCCACCCGCCACTGACCAACCAGGAGTCCGGAACATTTCTCCCAATTGATCCTCGCGGAGGACGCGGCAGAAAAGGTCTGCTGGCAGTCGCGCATCCTCCGCAAGTCAACGGGATCTGTGATTGCGAGGTTCACGTCGTCGGCGTAAGCCGAGAGGACGACCTGCATGGCCGGCTCGCGCAGAGCCAATCCCGTCAACCTCCTGCGAAGCAGGCACAGGAAGGGCTCCACGCAGATGGTATACAATTGGCCGGACATGGGGCACCCCTGACGCACTCCTCTCCCAAATCGAAGGGGCGCCGTCAAGGACCCGTTAACTTTGACTAGACACTCTGCGGCGGCGTATAAAAGTCGGACCCGGGCCACGAAATGCGGCCCGAGTCCGAAAGCGCGCAGAGTCCCGAAAAGGTAATCGTGATCCACCCTGTTGAACGCCTTCTCCTGATCGAGGGAGAGAAAGGCGACCGACTGACCAGTCCTCTGGGAAAGATGGATCAGGTCCCGGACCAGGTGGATGTTGTCCTGGATGGACCGGCCCGGGACCATGTAGGACTGGTCGGGGTGGATCATGTAGGCCAGCACGGAGCCCAGGCGGGCTGGCAGTATTGGATGGAGCAGGGAGCAGGTAATGTTGTGGGGAGCAGGGAGCTCGCATCATTGAAGGAAGCAGGGAGCTGGCAGTATTGCGGTGTCCAGAAATATGGCTGTATTGGAGGGAGCAGGGAGCTGGCATTACTGGAGGGAGCAGGGAGCTGGCAGTGTTGAGGATTCCAGAAATCTGCTTGTATTGGAGGGGGAATGGAGTCGTAGTGTTGGAGGGAGCAGGGAGCTGGCATTACTGGAGGGAGCAGGGAGCTGGCAGTATTGGGGAGTACAGAGATCTGGCAGTATAGGAGGGAGCAGGGAGCTGGCAGTATTGGGGAGTACAGAGATCTGACAGTATGGGAGGGAGTAGGGAGCTGTAAGTATTGGGAGTAAAGAGATCAGGCAGTATTGTAGGGAGCAGGGAACTGGCAGTATTGGAGGTTGCAGGGTACGAGTAGTATTGGAGTGTGCAGGGAGAAGGCAGTATTGAACGGTGCAGCGAGTTTGCTGTATTTTTTGGAACATGGAGATGGCAGTATTGGGGAGTACAGAGATCTGACAGTATGGGAGGGAGCAGGGAGCTGGCAGTATTGGGAGTAAAGAGATCTGGCAGTATTGTAGGGAGCAGGGAACTGGCAGTATTGGGGAATACAGAGATGTGGCAATATTGGAGCGAGCAGGGAGCTGGCATTATAGCGGAGGACAGAGATTGGCAATATTGGAGGGAGCAGTGATCCGGCAGTATTGGAGGGAGAAATGAGCTGACAGCATTGGAGGGAGCAGGGAGCTGGCAGTATTGGAGGGAGGAGTGAGCTGACAGTATTGGAGGGAGCAGGGAGCTGGTAGTATTGGAGGGAGCAGGGAGCTTGCAGTATTGGGGAGTACAGAGACCTGGCATGATTGGAGGGAGCACGGAGCTGGCAGTATTTGATGGAGTAGGGAGCTGCAGTATTGGGCAGTACAGAGACCTGGCAGTGTTGGAGGGAGCAGCGAGCTGACAGTATTGGAGGGAGCAGGGAGCTGGCAGCATTGGAGGGAGCAGGGAGCTGGCAGTATTGGGGAGTACAGAGACCTGGCATTATTGGAGGAACAGGGAGCTGGCAGTATTTGATGGAGCAGGGAGCTGGCAGTATTGTGGAGTACAAAGACCTGGCAGTATTGGAGGGAGCAGGGAGCTGACAGTATCGGGGAGAACATAGATCTGGCAGTATTCGAGGGAACATGGAGCTGGCAGTTTTGGAGGGAGGTGTGAGCTGGCAGTATTTGAGCGAACAGGAAGCTGGCAGTATTGGAGGCTGCGGGGAGTTGGCAGTATTGGGGAGTACGGAGATCCGGCAGTATTGGAGGGAGCAGGGAGCTGGCAGTATTGGGGAGTAGAGAGATCTGGCAGTATTTGATGGAGCAGGGATCTGGCATTATTGGAGGCAGCAGGGAGATGTCAGAATTGGAGGGAGCAGGGAGCAGGTAGTGCTGTAGGGAGCAGGCAGCTGGCAGTATTGGAGGGAGCAGGGAGCTGGCAGTATTGGAGGGAGCTGGGATTTGGCAGTATTGGATGGAGCAGGGAGCAGGTAGTGTTGTGGGCAGCAGGGAGCTGGCATTATTGGAGGGAGCAGGGAGCTGGCAGTATTGGATGGAGCATTGGGTCGTAGTGTTGGAGGGAGCAGGGAGCTGGCATTACTGGAGGGAGCAGGGAGCTGGCACTGTTGCGGAGTCCAGAAATCTGGTTGTATTGGAGGGACAATGGAGTCATAGTGTTGGAGGGAGCAGGGAGCTGGCAGTATTGGGAGAAGATTGATCTGGCAGTATGGGTGAGAGCAGTCAGCTGGCCGTATTGGGAGAACAGAGATCTGGCAGTATTGGAGGGAGCATGGAGCTGGCAGTATTGGGGAGTACAGAGATCTGGCAGTATTGGAGGGAGCAGGGAGCTGGCAGTATAGGGGAGTACAGAGATCTGACAGTATGGGAGGGAGCAGGGAGCTGGCAGCATTGGGAGTAAAGAGATCTGGCAGTATTGTAGGGAGCAGGGAACTGGTAGTATTGGAGGGTGCAGGGAACGAGTAGTATTGGAGGGTGCAGGGTGAAGGCAGTATTGAACGGTGCAGCGAGTTTGCAGTATTGGATGGAACATGGAGTTGGCAGCATTGCGGGGCGCAGTAAGCTGGCAGTATGGGAGGGAGCTTGCAGTATTGGGAGAACAGAGATCTGGCAGTATTGGAGGGAGCATGGAGCTGGCAGAATTGGGGAGTCCAGAGATCTGGCAGTATAGGATGGAGAATGGAGCTGGCAGTATTGGGGAGTACAGAGATCTGACAGTATTGGAGGGAGAAGTGAGCTGGCAGTACTGGAGGGAGCAGTGAGCTCCAGTATTGGAACGAGCAGGGAGCTGGCATTATTGGGGAGTACAGAGATGTGGCAATATTGGAGCGAGCAGGGAGCTGGTATTATAGCGGAGTAAAGAGATTGGCAATATTGGAGGGAGCAGTGATCTGGCAGTATTGGAGGGAGAAGTGAGCTGACAGCATTGGAGGGAGCAGGGAGCTGACAGTATTGGAGGGAGGAGTGAGCTGACAGTATTGGAGGGAGCAGGGAGCTGGCAGTATTGGAGGGAGCAGGGAGCTTGCAGTATTGGGGAGTACAGAGACCTGGCATGATTGGAGGGAGCAGCGAGCTGACAGTATTGGAGGGAGCAGGGAGCTGGCAGTATTGGAGGGAGCAGTGGGCTGGCATTATTGGGGAGTACAGAGACCTGGCATTATTGGAGGAACAGGGAGCTGGCAGTATTTGATGGAGCAGGGAGCTGGCAGTATTGTGGAGCACAGAGACCTGGCAGTATTGGAGGGAGCAGGGAGCTGACAGTATCGGGGAGTACATAGATCTGGCAGTATTCAAGGGAACATGGAGCTGGCAGTATTGGAGGGAGGTGGGAGCTGGCAGTATTTGAGCGAACAGGAAGCTGGCAGTTTTGGAGGCTGCAGGGAGTTGGCAGTATTGGGGAGTACAGAGATCTGGCAGTATTGGAGGGAGCAGGGAGCTGGCAGTATTGGGGTGTATAGAGATCTGGCAGTATTTGATGGAGCAGGGAGTTGTCAGTATTGGGGAGTACAGAGATCTGGTAGTATTGGAAGGAGCAAGGAGCTGGCAGTATTGGGGAGTACAGAGATCTGGTAGTATTGGAAGGAGCAGGGAGCTGGCAGTATTGGGGAGTACAGAGATCTGGCAGTATTGGAAGGAGCAGGGAGCTGGCACTATTGGGGAGTACAGAGATCTGGCAGTATTGGAGGGACCAGGGAGTTGGCAGTATTGGGGTGTATAGAGATCTGGCAGTATTTGATGGAGCAGGGAGTTGTCAGTATTGGGGAGTACAGAGATCTGGTAGTATTGGAAGGAGCAGGGAGCTGGCAGTATTGGGGAGTGCAGAGATCTGGCAGTATTGGAGGTCGCAGGGATCTGGCATTATTGGAGGCAGCAGGGAGCTGTCAGTATTGGAGGGAGCAGGGAGCAGGTAGTGTTGTTGGGAGCAGGGAGCTGGCAGTATTTGATGGAGCAGGGAGCTGGCAGTTTTGCGGAGTACAGAGACCTGGCAGTATTGGAGGGAGCAGGGAGCTGACAGCATTGCGGGCGCAGGAAGCTGGCAGTATGGGAGGGAGCTGGCAGTATTGGAAGGTGCAGGGAACTGATGGTATTGGAGGGTGCAGGGAACTGGCAGTACTGGAGGGTGCAGAGAACTGGAAGTATTGGAGGGAGCAGGGAGCAGGCAGTATTGTGAGAACAGAGATCTGGCAGTATTGGAGGGAGCATGGAGCTGGCAGTATTGGGGAGTACAGAGATCTGGCAGTATTGGAGGGAGCAGGGAGCTGGCAGTATTGGGGTGTGCAGAGATCTGACAGTATGGGAGAGAGCAGGGAGCTGGCAGTATTGGGAGTAAAGAGATCTGGCAGTATTGTTGGGAGCAGGGAACTGGCAGTATTGGAGGGAGCAGGGAGCTGGCATTACTGGAGGGAGCAGGGAGCTGGCAGTATTGGATTGAGCAGTGAGCTGGCACCATTGGGGAGTACAGAGAATTGGCAGTATTGGAGGGAGCAGCGAGCTGACTGTATTGGAGGGAGCAGGGATCTGGCAGTATTGGATTGAGCAGTGAGCTGGCAGTATTGGGGAGTAGAGAGACCTGGCAGTATTGGAGAGAGCAGGGAGCTGTCAGTATCGGGGAGTGCAGAGACCTGGCAGTATTCGAGGGAACATGGAGCTGGCAGTCTTGGAGTGTAGTGTGATCTGGCAGTATTGGAGGGTGCAGCGAGTTGGCAGTATTTGAGCGAACAGGAAGCTGGCAGTATTGGAGGGAGGACGGAGCTGGCAGTATTGGACGGATGTGGGAGCTGGCAGTATTGGACGGTGCAGGGAGTTGGCATTATTTGAGCGAACAGGGGGCTGGCAGTTTTGGGGAGTACAGAGACCTGGCAGTATTGCAGGGGGCAGTGAGCTTGCAGCATTGGTGAGTACAGAGACCTGGCATTATTGGAGGGGGCAGGGAGCTGGCAGTGTTGGGAGGTGCAGAGACCTGGCAGTATTGGAGGGGGCAGGGAGCTGACAGTATTAGGGAGTACAGAGACCTGGCAGTATTTGATGGAGCAGGGAGTTGGCAGTATTGGGGAGTCCAGAGATCTGGCAGTATTGGAGGGGGCAGGGAGCTGGCAGCATTGGTGAGTACAGAGACCTGGCATTATTGGAGGGGGCAGGGAGCTGGCAGTGTTGGGGAGTGCAGAGACCTGGCAGTATTGGAGGGGGCAGGGAGCTGACCGTATTGGGGAGTACAGAGACCTGGCAGTATTTGATGGAGCAGGGAGTTGGCAGTATTGGGGAGTACAGAGATCTGGCAGTATTGGAGGGAGCAGGGATCTGGCATTATTGGAGGCGGCAGGGAGCTGGCAGTATTGGAGGGCGCAGGGAGCATGTAGTGTTGTAGGGAGCAAGGAGCTGGCACTATTGGATGAAGCAGGGAGCTGGCAGTATTGGAGGGAGCTGGGATTTGGCCGTATTGGATGGAGCAGGGAGCAGGTAATGTTGGGGGGAGCAGGGAGCTGGCATTATTGGAGGGAGCAGGGAGCTGGCAGTGTTGCGGTGTCCAGAAATCTGGCTGCATTGGAGTGAGCAGGGAGCAGGTAATGTTGGGGGGAGCAGGGAGCTGGCATTATTGGAGGGAGCAGGGAGATGGCAGTGTTGCGGAGTCCAGAAATCTGGTTGTATTAGAGGTGGAATGGAGTCGGAGTGTTGGAGGGAGCAGGGAGCTGGCATTACCGGAGGGAGCAGGGAGCTGGCAGTATTGGGGAGTACAGATATCTGGCAGTATTGGAGGGAGCAGGGAGCTGGCTGTACTGGTGTGTACTGAGATCTTGCATTATTGGAGGGGGCAGGGAGTTGTCACTATTGGAAGGAGGAGGGAGATGGCAGTATTGGAGGGTGCTGGGAGCTGGTAGAACTGGAGGGTGCAGGAAGTTGGCAGTATTGGAGGGAGCGGGGAGCTGGCAGTTTTGGAAGGACCTGGGTGCTGGCAGTATTGGAGGGGACAGGGAGCTGACACGATTGGAGGGAGCAGGGAGATGGCAGTATTGGAGGGTGCAGGGAGCTGACAGTATTGGGGAGTACAGAGATCTGGCAGCATTGGAGGGAGCAGGGAGCTGGCAGTATAGGGGAGTACAGAGATCTGACAGTATGGGAGGGAGCAGGGAGCTGGCAGTATTGGGAGTAAAGAGATCTGGCAGTATTGTAGGGAGCAGGGAACTGGCAGTATTGGAGGGTGCAGGGAACGAGTAGTATTGGAGGGTGCAGGGAGAAGGCCGTATTGAACGGTGCAGCGAGTTTGCAGTATTGGATGGAACATGGATTTGGCAGTATTGGGGGGAGCAGGAAGCTGGCAGTATGGGAGGGAGCTGGCAGTATTGGAAGGTGCAGGGAACTGGTAGTATTGAAGGGTGCAGGGAGCTGGCAGTATTGGGGAGTACAGAGACCTGGCACCATTGGAGGGAGCAGGGAGCTGGCAGTATTGGAGGGAGCAGGGATCTGGCAGTATTGGAGGGAATAGGGAGCTGGCAGTATTGGGGAGTAGAGAGACCTGGAAGTATTGGAGGTAGCTGGAATATGGCATTATTGGAGGCAGCAGGGAGCTGTCAGTATTGGAGGGAGCAGGGAGCAGTTAGTGTTGTCGGGAGCAGGGAGCTGGCAGTATTGGAGGGAGCAGGGAGCTGGCAGTATTGGAGGGAGCTGGAATATGGCATTATTGGAGGCAGCAGGGAGCTGTCAGTATTGGAGGGAGCAGGGAGCAGTTAGTGTTGTCGGGAGCAGGGAGCTGGCAGTATTGGATGGAGCAGGGAGCAGGTAGTGTTGTGGGCAGCAGGGAGCTGGCATTATTGGAGGGAGCAGGGAGCTGGCAGTATTGCGGAGTCCAGAAATCGGGCTGCATTGGAGGGAGCAGGGAGCTGGCAGCATTGGATGGAACATTGGGTCGTAGTGTTGGAGGCAGCAGGGAGCTGGCATTACCGGAGGGAGCAGGGAGCTGGCAGTATTGGGAGAACAGAGATCTGGCAGTATGGGTGGGAGCAGTGAGCTGGCCGTATTGGGAGGACTGAGATATGTCAGTATGGTAGGGAGCAGGGAACTGGCAGCATTGAGGAGTACAGAGATCTTGCATTATTGGAGGGGGCGGGGAGTTGTCACTATTGCAAGGAGGAGGGAGATGGCAGTATTGGGAGAACAGAGATCTGGCAGTATTGGAGGGAGCATGGAGCTGGCAGTATGGGGGAGTACAGAGATCTGGCAGTATTGGAGGGAGCAGGGAGCTGGCAGTATTGGGGAATACAGAGATCTGACCTTATGGGAGGGAGCAGGGAGCTGGCAGTATTGGGAGTAAAGAGATCTGGCAGTATTGTAGGGAGCAGCGAGCTGACAGTATTGGAGGGAGTAGGGAGCTGGCAGTATTGGAGGGAGCAGGGAGCTGGCAGTATTGGGTAGTAGAGAGACCTGGCAGTATTGGAGAGAGCAGGGAGCTGGCAGTATTGGAGGGAGCAGGGATCTGGCAGTATTGCAGGGAGCAGGGAGCTGGCAGTATTGGCGAATCGAGAGACCTGGCAGTATTGGAGAGAGCAGGGAGCTGACAGTATCGGGGAGTGCAGAGATCTGGCAGTATTGGAGTGAGCAGGGAACTGGCAGTATCGGGGAGTACAGAGAACTGGCAATATTCGAGGGAACATGGAGCTGGCAGTATTGGAGGGAGGAGGGAGCTGGCAGTATTGGAGGGTGCAGGGAGTTGGCAGTATTGGAGGGTGCAGGGAGTTGGCATTATTTGAGCGATCAGGGGACTGGCAGTATTGGGGAGTACAGAGACCTGGCAGTATTGGAGGGGGCAGTCAGCTGACAGTATTGGGGAGTACAGAGACCCGGCAGTATTTGATGGAGCAGGGAGTTGGCAGTATTGGGGAGAACAGAGATCTGGCAGTATTGGAGGTAGCTGGAATCTGGCATTATTGGAGGCAGCAGAGAGCTGTCAGTATTGGAGGGAGCAGGGAGCAGTTAGTGTTGTCGGGAGCAGGGAGCTGGCAGTATTGGAGGGAGCAGGGAGCTGGCAGTATTGGAGGGAGCTGGGATTTGGCAGTATTGGATGGAGCAGGGAGCAGGTAGTGTTGTGGGCAGCAGGGAGCTGGCATTATTGGAGGGAGCAGGGAGCTGGCAGTATTGCCGAGTCCAGAAATCGGCCTGTATTGGAGGGAGCAGGGAGCAGGCAGTATTGGATGGAGCACTGGGTCGTAGTGTTGGAGGGAGCAGGGAGCTGGCATTACTGGAGGGAGCAGTGAGCTGGCCGTATTGGGAGAACTGAGATATGTCAGTATGGTAGGAAGCAGGGAACTGGCAGAATTGAGGAGTACAGAGATCTTGCATTATTGGAGGGGGCGGGGAGTTGTCACGATTGCATGGAGGATGGAGATGGCAGTATTGGGAGAACAGAGATCTGGCAGTATTGGAGGGAGCACGGAGCTGGCAGTATTGGGGAGTACATAGATCCGGCAGTATTGGAGGGAGCAGGGAGCTGGCAGTATTGTGGAGTACAGAGATCTGACATTATGAGAGGGAGCAGGGAGCTGACAGTATTGGAGGGAGAAGGGAGCTGGCAGTATTGGAGGGAGCAGGGGGCTGGCCTTATTGGGGAGTACAGAGACCTGGCAGTACTGGAGGGAGCAGGGAGCTGGCAGCATTGGGGAGTACAGAGACTTGGCAGTATTGGAGGGAGCAGCGAGCTGACAGTATTAGGGGGAGCAGGGAGCTGGCAGTATTGGACGGAGCAGGGAGCTGGCAGTATTGGGTAGTAGAGAGACCTGGCAGTATTGGAGAGAGCAGGGAGCTGGCAGTATTGGAGGGAGCAGGGATCTGGCAGTATTGGAGGGAGCAGGGAGCTGGCAGTATTGGGGTGTCGAGAGACCTGGCAGTATTGGAGAGAGCAGGGAGCTGACAGTATCGGGGAGTGCAGAGATCTGGCAGTATTGGAGTGAGCAGGGAACAGGCAGTATCGGGGAGTACAGAGAACTGGCAATATTCGAGGGAACATGGAGCTGGCAGTATTGGAGGGAGGTGGGAGCTGGCAGTATTGGAGGGTGCAGGGAGTTGGCAGTATTTGAGCGAACAGGAAGCTGGCAGTATTGGAGGGAGGAGGGAGCTGGCAGTATTGGAGGGATGTGGGAGCTGGCAGTATTGGAGGGTGCAGGGAGTAGGCATTATTTGAGCGATCAGGGGGCTGGCAGTATTGGGGAGTACAGAGACCTGGCAGTATTGGAGGGGGCAGGCAGCTGACAGTATTGGGGAGTACAGAGACCTGGCAGTATTTGATGGAGCAGGGAGTTGGCAGTATTGGGGAGTCCAGAGATCTGGCAGTATTGTCGGGAGCACGGAACTGGCAGTATTGGAGGGTGCAGGGAACGAGTAGTATTGGAAGGCGCAGGGTGAAGGCAGTATTGAACGGTGCAGCGAGAGTGCAGTATTGGATGGAACATGGAGCTGGCAGCATTGCCGGGCGCAGGAAGCTGGCAGTATCGGGGTGTACAGAGATCTGGCAGTATTCGAGGTAGCATGAGCTGGCAGTATTGGAGGGAGGTGGGAGTTGGCAGTATTTGAGCGAACAGGAAGCTGGCAGTATTGGAGGCTGCAGTGAGTTGGCAGTATTGGGGAGTACAGAGATGTGGCAGTATTGGAGGGAGCAGGGAGCTGGCAGTATTGGGGAGTAGAGAGATCTGGCAGTATTTGATGGAGCAGGGACTTGGCAGCATTGGGGAGTACAGAGATCTGGCAGTATTGGAAGGAGCAGGGAGCTGGCAGTATTGGGGAGTACAGAGATCTGGCTGTATTGGAGGTAGCAGGGATCTGGAAGTATTGGGAAGTACAGAGATGTGGCGGTAATGGAAGGAGCAGGGAGCTGGCAGTATTGGGGAGTACAGTGATCTAGCAGTATTGGAGGGAGCAGGGATCTGGCATTATTGGAGGCGGCAGGGAGCTGTCAGTATTAGGGAGTACAGAGTTCTGGCAGTATTGGAAGGAGCAGAGGGCTGGCAGTATTGGAGGGAGCAGGGAGCTGGGAGTATTGTAGGGCGCAGCGAGCATGTAGTGTTGTAGGGAGCAAGGAGCAGGTAATGTTGTGGGGTGCAGGGAGCTGGCAGTATTGGAGGGAGCAGGGAGCTGGCAGTATTGCGGTGTCCAGAAATCTGGCTGTATTGGAGGGAGCAGGGAGCTGGCATTACTGGAGGGAGCAGGGTGCTGGCAGTGCTGCGGAGTCCAGAAATCTGGTTGGATTGGAGGGGGAATGGAGTCGTAGTGTTGGAGGGAGCAGGGAGCTGGCATTACTGGAGTGAGCAGGGAGCTGGCAGTGTTGGGGAGTACAGAGATCTGGCAGTATTGGAGGAAGCAGGGAGCTGGCTGTATTGGGGTGCACAGAGATCTTGCATTATTTGAGGGGGCAGTGAGTTGTCACTATTGGAAGGAGGAGGGAGATGGCAGTATTGGAGGGTGTAGGAAGCAGGTAGAACTGGAGGGTGCAGGAAGTTGGCAGTATTGGAGGGAGCGGGGAGCTGGCAGTTTTGGAGGGATCTGGGAGCTGGCAGTTTTGGAGGGGGCAGGGAGCTGACACTATTGGAGGGAGCAGGGAGATGACAGTATTGGAGGGGGCAGCGAGCTGGCAGTATTGGGGAATACAGAGATCTGGCAGTATGGAAGGGAGCAGGGAGCTAGCAGTATTGGGAGTAAAGAGATCTGGCAGTATTGTCGGGAGCATGGAACTGGCAGTATTGGAGGGTGCAGGGAACGAGTAGTATTGGAGGGTGCAGGGAGAAGGCAGTATTGAACGGTGCAGCGTGTTTGCATTATTGGATGGAACATGGAGATGGCAGTATTGGGGGGAGCAGGAAGCTGGCAGTATGGGAGGGTGCTGGCAGTGATGGAAGGTGCAGGGAACTGGTAGTATTGGAGGGTGCAGGGAACTGGCAGTACTGGAGGGTGCAGAGAACTGGTAGTATTGGAGGGTGCAGGGAACTGGCAGTACTGGAGGGTGCAGAGAACTGGTAGTATTGGAGGGAGCAGGGAACTGGCAGTATTGGGAGAACAGAGATCTGGCAGTATTGGAGAGAGCATGGAGCTGGCAGTATTGGGGAGTAGAGAGATGTGGCAGTATTGGATGGAGCATGGAGCTGGCAGTATTGGGGAGTACAGATATCTGGCAGTTTTGGAGGGAGCAGGGAGCTGACAGCATTGCGGGGCGCAGGAATCTGGCAGTATGGGATGGAGCTGGCAGTATTGGAAGGTGCAGGGAACTGGTGGTATTGGAGGGTGCAGGGAACTGGCAGCACTGGAGGGTGCAGAGAACTGGTAGTATTGGAGGAAGCAGGGAGCTGGAAGTATTGGGAGAACAGAGATCTGGCAGTATTGGAGGGAGCATGGAGCTGGCAGTATTGGGGAGTACAGAGATCTGGCAGTGTTGGAGGGAGCAGGGAGCTGGCAGTATTGGGGAGTACCGAGATCTGACAGTATGGGAGGGAGCAGGGAGCTGGCAGTATTGGTAGGAAAGAGATCTGGCAGTATTGTAGGGAGCAGGGAACTGGCAGTATTGGAAGGTGCAGGGAACGAGTAGTATTGGAAGGTGCAGGGTGAAGGCAGTATTGAACGGTGCAGCGAGTGTGCAGTATTGGATGGAACATGGAGCTGGCAGCATTGCCGGGCGCAGGAAGCTGGCAGTATCGGGGTGTACAGAGATCTGGCAGTATTCGAGGTAGCATGATCTGGCAGTATTGGAGGGAGTTGGGAGTTGGCAGTATTTGAGCGAACAGGAAGCTCGCAGTATTGGAGGCTGCAGTAAGTTGGCAGTATTGGGGAGTACAGAGATCTGGCAGTATTGGAGGGAGCAGGGAGCTGGCAGTATTGGGGAGTAGAGAGATCTGGCAGTATTTGATGGAGCAGGGACTTGGCAGCATTGGGGAGTACAGAGATCTGGCAGTATTGGAAGGAGCAGGGAGCTGGCAGTATTGGGGAGTACAGAGATCTGGCAGTATTGGAGGTAGCAGGGATCTGGAAGTATTGGGAAGTACAGAGATGTGGCGGTAATGGAAGGAGCAGGGAGCTGGGTTTATTGGGGAGGACAGTGATCTAGCAGTATTGGAGGGAGCAGGGATCTGGCATTATTGGAGGCGGCAGGGAGCTGTCAGTATTAGGGAGCACAGAGTTCTGGCAGTATTGGAAGGAGCAGAGGGCTGGCAGTATTGGAGGGAGCAGGGAGCTGGGAGTATTGTCGGGCGCAGCGAGCATGTAGTGTTGTAGGGATCAAGGAGCAGGTAATGTTGTGGGGAGCAGGGAGCTGGCAGTATTGGAGGAAGCAGGGTGCTGGCAGGATTGCGGTGTCCAGAAATCTGGCTGTATTGGAGGGAGCAGGGAGCTGGCATTACTGGAGGTAGCAGGGTGCTGGCAGTGTTGCGGAGTCCAGAAATCTGGTTGTATTGGAGTGGGAATGGAGTCGTAGTGTTGGAGGGAGCAGGGAGCTGGCATTACTGGAGTGAGCAGGGAGCTGACAGTGTTGGGGAGTACAGAAATCTGGCAGTATTGGAGGAAGCAGGTAGCTGGCTGTATTGGGGTGCACAGAGATCTTGCATTATTTTAGGGGGCAGTGAGTTGTCACTATTGGAAGGAGGAGGGAGATGGCAGTATTGGAGGGTGCTGAAAGCAGGTAGAACTGGAGGGTGCAGCACGTTGGCGGTATTGGAGGGAGCGGGGAGTTGGCAGTTTTGGAGGGACCTGGGAGCTGGCAGTATTGGAGGGGGCAGGGAGCTGACACTATTGGAAAGAGCAGGGAGATGACAGTATTGGAGGGGGCAGGGAGCTGGCAGTATTGGGGAGTACAGAGATCTGGCAGTATTGTAGGGAGCAGGGAACTGGCAGTATTGGAGGGTGCAGGGAACGAGTAGTATTGGAGGGTGCAGGAAGAAGGCAGTATTGAACGGTGCAGCGCGTTTGCATTATTGGATGGAACATGGAGATGGCAGTATTGGGGGGAGCAGGAAGCTGGCAGTTTTGGAGGGAGCAGGGAGCTGACAGCATTGCGGGGCGCAGGAATCTGGCAGTATGGGAGGGAGCTGGCAGTATTGGAAGGTGCAGGGAACTGGTGGTATTGGAGGGTGCAGGGAACTGGCAGCACTGGAGGGTGCAGAGAACTGGTATTATTGGAGGAAGCAGGGAGCTGGAAGTATTGGGAGAACAGAGATCTGGCAGTATTGGAGGGAGCATGGAGCTGGCAGTATTGGGGAGTACAGAGATCTGGCAGTATTGGAGGGAGCAGGGAGCTGGCAGTATTGGGGAGTACAGAGATCTGACAGTATGGGAGGGAGCAGGGAGCTGGCAGTATTGGTAGGAAAGTGATCTGGCAGTATTGTAGGGAGCAGGGAACGAATAGTATTGGAAGGTGCAGGGTGAAGGCAGTATTGAACGGTGCAGCGAGTGTGCAGTATTGGATGGAACATGGAGCTGGCAGCAATGCCGGGCGCAGGAAGCTGGCAGTATCGGGGTGTACAGAGATCTGGCAGTATTCGAGGTAGCATGAGCTGGCAGTATTGGAGGGAGGTGGGAGTTGGCAGTATTGGGGAGTAGAGAGATCTGGCAGTATTGGAGGGAGCAGGAAGCTGGCATTATTGGAGGCTGCAGTGAGTTGGCAGTATTGGGGAGCACAGAGATCTGGCAGTATTGGAGGTAGCAGGGAGCTGGCAGTATTGGGGAGTAGAGAGATCTGGCAGTATTTGATGGAGCAGGGACTTGGCAGCATTGGGGAGTACAGAGATATGGCAGTATTGGAAGGAGCAGGGAGCTGGCAGTATTGGGGAGTACAGAGATCTGGCAGTATTGGAGGTAGCAGGGATCTGGCATTCTTGGAGGCAGTAGGGAGCTGTCAGTATTGGAGGGAGCAGAGAGCAGGTAGTGTTGAAGGGAGCAGAGAGCTGGCAGTGTTGGGGGGAGCAGGGAGCTGGCAGCATTGGACGGAGCTGGGATTTGGCAGTATTGGATGGAGCAGGGAGCAGGTAGTGTTGTGGGCAGCAGGGAGCTGGCATTATTGGAGGGAGCAGGGAGCTGGCAGTATTGCGGAGTCCAGAAATCTGGCTGTATTGCAGGGAGCAGGGAGCTGGCAGTATTGGATGGAGCATTGGGTCGTAGTGTTGGAGGGAGCAGGGAGCTGGCATTACTGGAGGGAGCAGCGAGCTGGCAGTGTTGCGGAGTCCAGAAATCTGGATGTATTGGAGGGAGAATGGAGTCGTAGTGTTGGAGGGAGCAGGGAACTGGCAGTATTGGGAGAACAGACATCTGGCAGTATGGGTGGGAGCAGTGAGCTGGCCGTATTTGGAGAACTGAGATATGCCAGTATGGTAGGGAGCAGGGAACTGGCAGTATTGAGGAGTACAGAGATCTTGCATTATTGGAGGGAGCAGGGAGTTGTCACTATTGGAAGGAGGAGGGAGATGGCAGTATTGGAGGGTTTTGGGAGCTGGTGGTACTGGAGGGCGCAGGAGGTTGGCAGTGTTGGAGGGAGCGGGCAGCTGGCAGTATTGGGGAGTACAGAGACCTGGCATGATTGGAGGGAGCACGGAGCTGGCAGTATTTGATGGAGTAGGGAGCTGCAGTATTGGGCAGTACAGAGACCTGGCAGTGTTGGAGGGAGCAGCGAGCTGACAGTATTGGAGGGAGCAGGGAGCTGGCAGCATTGGAGGGAGCAGGGAGCTGGCAGTATTGGGGAGTACAGAGACCTGGCATTATTGGAGGAACAGGGAGCTGGCAGTATTTGATGGAGCAGGGAGCTGGCAGTATTGTGGAGTACAAAGACCTGGCAGTATTGGAGGGAGCAGGGAGCTGACAGTATCGGGGAGAACATAGATCTGGCAGTATTCGAGGGAACATGGAGCTGGCAGTTTTGGAGGGAGGTGTGAGCTGGCAGTATTTGAGCGAACAGGAAGCTGGCAGTATTGGAGGCTGCGGGGAGTTGGCAGTATTGGGGAGTACGGAGATCCGGCAGTATTGGAGGGAGCAGGGAGCTGGCAGTATTGGGGAGTAGAGAGATCTGGCAGTATTTGATGGAGCAGGGATCTGGCATTATTGGAGGCAGCAGGGAGATGTCAGAATTGGAGGGAGCAGGGAGCAGGTAGTGCTGTAGGGAGCAGGCAGCTGGCAGTATTGGAGGGAGCAGGGAGCTGGCAGTATTGGAGGGAGCTGGGATTTGGCAGTATTGGATGGAGCAGGGAGCAGGTAGTGTTGTGGGCAGCAGGGAGCTGGCATTATTGGAGGGAGCAGGGAGCTGGCAGCATTGGATGGAGCATTGGGTCGTAGTGTTGGAGGGAGCAGGGAGCTGGCATTACTGGAGGGAGCAGGGAGCTGGCACTGTTGCGGAGTCCAGAAATCTGGTTGTATTGGAGGGACAATGGAGTCATAGTGTTGGAGGGAGCAGGGAGCTGGCAGTATTGGGAGAAGATTGATCTGGCAGTATGGGTGAGAGCAGTCAGCTGGCCGTATTGGGAGAACAGAGATCTGGCAGTATTGGAGGGAGCATGGAGCTGGCAGTATTGGGGAGTACAGAGATCTGGCAGTATTGGAGGGAGCAGGGAGCTGGCAGTATAGGGGAGTACAGAGATCTGACAGTATGGGAGGGAGCAGGGAGCTGGCAGCATTGGGAGTAAAGAGATCTGGCAGTATTGTAGGGAGCAGGGAACTGGCAGTATTGGAGGGTGCAGGGAACGAGTAGTATTGGAGGGTGCAGGGTGAAGGCAGTATTGAACGGTGCAGCGAGTTTGCAGTATTGGATGGAACATGGAGCTGGCAGCATTGCGGGGGGCAGTAAGCTGGCAGTATGGGAGGGAGCTTGCAGTATTGGGAGAACAGAGATCTGGCAGTATTGGAGGGAGCATGGAGCTGGCAGAATTGGGGAGTCCAGAGATCTGGCAGTATAGGATGGAGAATGGAGCTGGCAGTATTGGGGAGTACAGAGATCTGACAGTATTGGAGGGAGAAGTGAGCTGGCAGTACTGGAGGGAGCAGTGAGCTCCAGGATTGGAACGAGCAGGGAGCTGGCATTATTGGGGAGTACAGAGATGTGGCAATATTGGAGCGAGCAGGGAGCTGGTATTATAGCGGAGTAAAGAGATTGGCAATATTGGAGGGAGCAGTGATCTGGCAGTATTGGAGGGAGAAGTGAGCTGGCAGTATTGGAGGGAGCTGGGAGCTGTCAGTATTGGATGGAGCAGGGAGCTGGTCGTGTTGTGGGCAGCAGGGAGCTGGCATTATTGGAGGGAGCAGGGAGCTTGCAGCATTGGGGAGTACAGAGACCTGGCATGATTGGAGGGAGCACGGAGCTGGCAGTATTTGATGGAGCAGGGAGCTGGCGGAATTGGGCAGTACAGAGACCTGGCAGTATTGGAGGGAGCAGCGAGCTGACAGTATTGGAGGGAGCAGGGAGCTGGCACTATTGGAGGGAGCAGTGAGCTGGCATTATTGGGGAGTACAGAGACCTGGCATTATTGGAGGAACAGGGAGCTGGCAGTATTTGATGGAGCAGGGAGCTGGCAGTATTGTGGAGCACAGAGACCTGGCAGTATTGGAGGGAGCAGGGAGCTGACAGTATCGGGGAGTACATAGATCTGGCAGTATTCAAGGGAACATGGAGCTGGCAGTATTGGAGGGAGGTGGGAGCTGGCAGTATTTGAGCGAACAGGAAGCTGGCAGTTTTGGAGGCTGCAGGGAGTTGGCAGTATTGGGGAGTACAGAGATCTGGCAGTATTGGAGGGAGCAGGGAGCTGGCAGTATTGGGGTGTATAGAGATCTGGCAGTATTTGATGGAGCAGGGAGTTGTCAGTATTGGGGAGTACAGAGATCTGGTAGTATTGGAAGGAGCAAGGAGCTGGCAGTATTGGGGAGTACAGAGATCTGGTAGTATTGGAAGGAGCAGGGAGCTGGCAGTATTGGGGAGTACAGAGATCTGGCAGTATTGGAAGGAGCAGGGAGCTGGCACTATTGGGGAGTACAGAGATCTGGCAGTATTGGAGGGACCAGGGAGTTGGCAGTATTGGGGTGTATAGAGATCTGGCAGTATTTGATGGAGCAGGGAGTTGTCAGTATTGGGGAGTACAGAGATCTGGTAGTATTGGAAGGAGCAGGGAGCTGGCAGTATTGGGGAGTGCAGAGATCTGGCAGTATTGGAGGTCGCAGGGATCTGGCATTATTGGAGGCAGCAGGGAGCTGTCAGTATTGGAGGGAGCAGGGAGCAGGTAGTGTTGTTGGGAGCAGGGAGCTGGCAGTATTTGATGGAGCAGGGAGCTGGCAGTTTTGCGGAGTACAGAGACCTGGCAGTATTGGAGGGAGCAGGGAGCTGACAGCATTGCGGGCGCAGGAAGCTGGCAGTATGGGAGGGAGCTGGCAGTATTGGAAGGTGCAGGGAACTGATGGTATTGGAGGGTGCAGGGAACTGGCAGTACTGGAGGGTGCAGAGAACTGGAAGTATTGGAGGGAGCAGGGAGCAGGCAGTATTGTGAGAACAGAGATCTGGCAGTATTGGAGGGAGCATGGAGCTGGCAGTATTGGGGAGTACAGAGATCTGGCAGTATTGGAGGGAGCAGGGAGCTGGCAGTATTGGGGTGTGCAGAGATCTGACAGTATGGGAGAGAGCAGGGAGCTGGCAGTATTGGGAGTAAAGAGATCTGGCAGTATTGTTGGGAGCAGGGAACTGGCAGTATTGGAGGGAGCAGGGAGCTGGCATTACTGGAGGGAGCAGGGAGCTGGCAGTATTGGGGAGTACAGAGACCTGGCAGTCTTGGAGGGAGCAGCAGGCTGACAGTATTGGAGGGCGAAGGGAGCTGGCATTATTGGAGGGAGCAAGGAGCTGGCAGTATTGGATTGAGCAGTGGGCTGGCACCATTGGGGAGTACAGAGAATTGGCAGTATTGGAGGGAGCAGCGAGCTGACTGTATTGGAGGGAGCAGGGATCTGGCAGTATTGGATTGAGCAGTGAGCTGGCAGTATTGGGGAGTAGAGAGACCTGGCAGTATTGGAGAGAGCAGGGAGCTGTCAGTATCGGGGAGTGCAGAGACCTGGCAGTATTCGAGGGAACATGGAGCTGGCAGTCTTGGAGTGTAGTGTGATCTGGCAGTATTGGAGGGTGCAGCGAGTTGGCAGTATTTGAGCGAACAGGAAGCTGGCAGTATTGGAGGGAGGACGGAGCTGGCAGTATTGGACGGATGTGGGAGCTGGCAGTATTGGACGGTGCAGGGAGTTGGCATTATTTGAGCGAACAGGGGGCTGGCAGTTTTGGGGAGTACAGAGACCTGGCAGTATTGCAGGGGGCAGTGAGCTTGCAGCATTGGTGAGTACAGAGACCTGGCATTATTGGAGGGGGCAGGGAGCTGGCAGTGTTGGGAGGTGCAGAGACCTGGCAGTATTGGAGGGGGCAGGGAGCTGACAGTATTAGGGAGTACAGAGACCTGGCAGTATTTGATGGAGCAGGGAGTTGGCAGTATTGGGGAGTCCAGAGATCTGGCAGTATTGGAGGGGGCAGGGAGCTGGCAGCATTGGTGAGTACAGAGACCTGGCATTATTGGAGGGGGCAGGGAGCTGGCAGTGTTGGGGAGTGCAGAGACCTGGCAGTATTGGAGGGGGCAGGGAGCTGACCGTATTGGGGAGTACAGAGACCTGGCAGTATTTGATGGAGCAGGGAGTTGGCAGTATTGGGGAGTACAGAGATCTGGCAGTATTGGAGGGAGCAGGGATCTGGCATTATTGGAGGCGGCAGGGAGCTGGCAGTATTGGAGGGCGCAGGGAGCATGTAGTGTTGTAGGGAGCAAGGAGCTGGCACTATTGGATGAAGCAGGGAGCTGGCAGTATTGGAGGGAGCTGGGATTTGGCCGTATTGGATGGAGCAGGGAGCAGGTAATGTTGGGGGGAGCAGGGAGCTGGCATTATTGGAGGGAGCAGGGAGCTGGCAGTGTTGCGGTGTCCAGAAATCTGGCTGCATTGGAGTGAGCAGGGAGCAGGTAATGTTGGGGGGAGCAGGGAGCTGGCATTATTGGAGGGAGCAGGGAGATGGCAGTGTTGCGGAGTCCAGAAATCTGGTTGTATTAGAGGTGGAATGGAGTCGGAGTGTTGGAGGGAGCAGGGAGCTGGCATTACCGGAGGGAGCAGGGAGCTGGCAGTATTGGGGAGTACAGATATCTGGCAGTATTGGAGGGAGCAGGGAGCTGGCTGTACTGGTGTGTACTGAGATCTTGCATTATTGGAGGGGGCAGGGAGTTGTCACTATTGGAAGGAGGAGGGAGATGGCAGTATTGGAGGGTGCTGGGAGCTGGTAGAACTGGAGGGTGCAGGAAGTTGGCAGTATTGGAGGGAGCGGGGAGCTGGCAGTTTTGCAAGGACCTGGGTGCTGGCAGTATTGGAGGGGACAGGGAGCTGACACGATTGGAGGGAGCAGGGAGATGGCAGTATTGGAGGGTGCAGGGAGCTGACAGTATTGGGGAGTACAGAGATCTGGCAGCATTGGAGGGAGCAGGGAGCTGGCAGTATAGGGGAGTACAGAGATCTGACAGTATGGGAGGGAGCAGGGAGCTGGCAGTATTGGGAGTAAAGAGATCTGGCAGTATTGTAGGGAGCAGGGAACTGGCAGTATTGGAGGGTGCAGGGAACGAGTAGTATTGGAGGGTGCAGGGAGAAGGCCGTATTGAACGGTGCAGCGAGTTTGCAGTATTGGATGGAACATGGATTTGGCAGTATTGGGGGGAGCAGGAAGCTGGCAGTATGGGAGGGAGCTGGCAGTATTGGAAGGTGCAGGGAACTGGTAGTATTGAAGGGTGCAGGGAGCTGGCAGTATTGGGGAGTACAGAGACCTGGCACCATTGGAGGGAGCAGGGAGCTGGCAGTATTGGAGGGAGCAGAGATCTGGCAGTATTGGAGGGAATAGGGAGCTGGCAGTATTGGGGAGTAGAGAGACCTGGAAGTATTGGAGGTAGCTGGAATATGGCATTATTGGAGGCAGCAGGGAGCTGTCAGTATTGGAGGGAGCAGGGAGCAGTTAGTGTTGTCGGGAGCAGGGAGCTGGCAGTATTGGAGGGATCAGGGAGCTGGCAGTATTGGAGGGAGCTGGGATTTGGCAGTATTGGATGGAGCAGGGAGCAGGTAGTGTTGTGGGCAGCAGGGAGCTGGCATTATTGGAGGGAGCAGGGAGCTGGCAGTATTGCGGAGTCCAGAAATCGGGCTGCATTGGAGGGAGCAGGGAGCTGGCAGCATTGGATGGAACATTGGGTCGTAGTGTTGGAGGCAGCAGGGAGCTGGCATTACTGGAGGGAGCAGGGAGCTGGCAGTATTGGGAGAACAGAGATCTGGCAGTATGGGTGGGAGCAGTGAGCTGGCCGTATTGGGAGGACTGAGATATGTCAGTATGGTAGGGAGCAGGGAACTGGCAGCATTGAGGAGTACAGAGATCTTGCATTATTGGAGGGGGCGGGGAGTTGTCACTATTGCAAGGAGGAGGGAGATGGCAGTATTGGGAGAACAGAGATCTGGCAGTATTGGAGGGAGCATGGAGCTGGCAGTATGGGGGAGTACAGAGATCTGGCAGTATTGGAGGGAGCAGGGAGCTGGCAGTATTGGGGAATACAGAGATCTGACCTTATGGGAGGGAGCAGGGAGCTGGCAGTATTGGGAGTAAAGAGATCTGGCAGTATTGTAGGGAGCAGCGAGCTGACAGTATTGGAGGGAGTAGGGAGCTGGCAGTATTGGAGGGAGCAGGGAGCTGGCAGTATTGGGTAGTAGAGAGACCTGGCAGTATTGGAGAGAGCAGGGAGCTGGCAGTATTGGAGGGAGCAGGGATCTGGCAGTATTGCAGGGAGCAGGGAGCTGGCAGTATTGGCGAATCGAGAGACCTGGCAGTATTGGAGAGAGCAGGGAGCTGACAGTATCGGGGAGTGCAGAGATCTGGCAGTATTGGAGTGAGCAGGGAACTGGCAGTATCGGGGAGTACAGAGAACTGGCAATATTCGAGGGAACATGGAGCTGGCAGTATTGGAGGGAGGAGGGAGCTGGCAGTATTGGAGGGTGCAGGGAGTTGGCAGTATTGGAGGGTGCAGGGAGTTGGCATTATTTGAGCGATCAGGGGACTGGCAGTATTGGGGAGTACAGAGACCTGGCAGTATTGGAGGGGGCAGTCAGCTGACAGTATTGGGGAGTACAGAGACCCGGCAGTATTTGATGGAGCAGGGAGTTGGCAGTATTGGGGAGAACAGAGATCTGGCAGTATTGGAGGTAGCTGGAATCTGGCATTATTGGAGGCAGCAGAGAGCTGTCAGTATTGGAGGGAGCAGGGAGCAGTTAGTGTTGTCGGGAGCAGGGAGCTGGCAGTATTGGAGGGAGCAGGGAGCTGGCAGTATTGGAGGGAGCTGGGATTTGGCAGTATTGGATGGAGCAGGGAGCAGGTAGTGTTGTGGGCAGCAGGGAGCTGGCATTATTGGAGGGAGCAGGGAGCTGGCAGTATTGCCGAGTCCAGAAATCGGCCTGTATTGGAGGGAGCAGGGAGCAGGCAGTATTGGATGGAGCACTGGGTCGTAGTGTTGGAGGGAGCAGGGAGCTGGCATTACTGGAGGGAGCAGTGAGCTGGCCGTATTGGGAGAACTGAGATATGTCAGTATGGTAGGAAGCAGGGAACTGGCAGAATTGAGGAGTACAGAGATCTTGCATTATTGGAGGGGGCGGGGAGTTGTCACGATTGCATGGAGGATGGAGATGGCAGTATTGGGAGAACAGAGATCTGGCAGTATTGGAGGGAGCATGGAGCTGGCAGTATTGGGGAGTACATAGATCCGGCAGTATTGGAGGGAGCAGGGAGCTGGCAGTATTGTGGAGTACAGAGATCTGACATTATGAGAGGGAGCAGGGAGCTGACAGTATTGGAGGGAGAAGGGAGCTGGCAGTATTGGAGGGAGCAGGGGGCTGGCCTTATTGGGGAGTACAGAGACCTGGCAGTACTGGAGGGAGCAGGGAGCTGGCAGCATTGGGGAGTACAGAGACTTGGCAGTATTGGAGGGAGCAGCGAGCTGACAGTATTGGAGGGAGCAGGGAGCTGGCAGTATTGGACGGAGCAGGGAGCTGGCAGTATTGGGTAGTAGAGAGACCTGGCAGTATTGGAGAGAGCAGGGAGCTGGCAGTATAGGAGGGAGCAGGGATCTGGCAGTATTGGAGGGAGCAGGGAGCTGGCAGTATTGGGGTGTCGAGAGACCTGGCAGTATTGGAGAGAGCAGGGAGCTGACAGTATCGGGGAGTGCAGAGATCTGGCAGTATTGGAGTGAGCAGGGAACTGGCAGTATCGGGGAGTACAGAGAACTGGCAATATTCGAGGGAACATGGAGCTGGCAGTATTGGAGGGAGGTGGGAGCTGGCAGTATTGGAGGGTGCAGGGAGTTGGCAGTATTTGAGCGAACAGGAAGCTGGCCGTATTGGAGGGAGGAGGGAGCTGGCAGTATTGGAGGGATGTGGGAGCTGGCAGTATTGGAGGGTGCAGGGAGTAGGCATTATTTGGGCGATCAGGGGGCTGGCAGTATTGGGGAGTACAGAGACCTGGCAGTATTGGAGGGGGCAGGCAGCTGACAGTATTGGGGAGTACAGAGACCTGGCAGTATTTGATGGAGCAGGGAGTTGGCAGTATTGGGGAGTCCAGAGATCTGGCAGTATTGTCGGGAGCACGGAACTGGCAGTATTGGAGGGTGCAGGGAACGAGTAGTATTGGAAGGCGCAGGGTGAAGGCAGTATTGAACGGTGCAGCGAGAGTGCAGTATTGGATGGAACATGGAGCTGGCAGCATTGCCGGGCGCAGGAAGCTGGCAGTATCGGGGTGTACAGAGATCTGGCAGTATTCGAGGTAGCATGAGCTGGCAGTATTGGAGGGAGGTGGGAGTTGGCAGTATTTGAGCGAACAGGAAGCTGGCAGTATTGGAGGCTGCAGTGAGTTGGCAGTATTGGGGAGTACAGAGATGTGGCAGTATTGGAGGGAGCAGGGAGCTGGCAGTATTGGGGAGTAGAGAGATCTGGCAGTATTTGATGGAGCAGGGACTTGGCAGCATTGGGGAGTACAGAGATCTGGCAGTATTGGAAGGAGCAGGGAGCTGGCAGTATTGGGGAGTACAGAGATCTGGCTGTATTGGAGGTAGCAGGGATCTGGAAGTATTGGGAAGTACAGAGATGTGGCGTTAATGGAAGGAGCAGGGAGCTGGCAGTATTGGGGAGTACAGTGATCTAGCAGTATTGGAGGGAGCAGGGATCTGGCATTATTGGAGGCGGCAGGGAGCTGTCAGTATTAGGGAGTACAGAGTTCTGGCAGTATTGGAAGGAGCAGAGGGCTGGCAGTATTGGAGGGAGCAGGGAGCTGGGAGTATTGTAGGGCGCAGCGAGCATGTAGTGTTGTAGGGAGCAAGGAGCAGGTAATGTTGTGGGGTGCAGGGAGCTGGCAGTATTGGAGGGAGCAGGGAGCTGGCAGTATTGCGGTGTCCAGAAATCTGGCTGTATTGGAGGGAGCAGGGAGCTGGCATTACTGGAGGGAGCAGGGTGCTGGCAGTGCTGCGGAGTCCAGAAATCTGGTTGTATTGGAGTGGGAATGGAGTCGTAGTGTTGGAGGGAGCAGGGAGCTGGCATTACTGGAGTGAGCAGGGAGCTGGCAGTGTTGGGGAGTACAGAGATCTGGCAGTATTGGAGGAAGCAGGGAGCTGGCTGTATTGGGGTGCACAGAGATCTTGCATTATTTGAGGGGGCAGTGAGTTGTCACTATTGGAAGGAGGAGGGAGATGGCAGTATTGGAGGGTGTAGGAAGCAGGTAGAACTGGAGGGTGCAGGAAGTTGGCAGTATTGGAGGGAGCGGGGAGCTGGCAGTTTTGGAGGGATCTGGGAACTGGCAGTTTTGGAGGGGGCAGGGAGCTGACACTATTGGAGGGAGCAGGGAGATGACAGTATTGGAGGGGGCAGCGAGCTGGCAGTATTGGGGAATACAGAGATCTGGCAGTATGGAAGGGAGCAGGGAGCTAGCAGTATTGGGAGTAAAGAGATCTGGCAGTATTGTCGGGAGCATGGAACTGGCAGTATTGGAGGGTGCAGGGAACGAGTAGTATTGGAGGGTGCAGGGAGAAGGCAGTATTGAACGGTGCAGCGTGTTTGCATTATTGGATGGAACATGGAGATGGCAGTATTGGGGGGAGCAGGAAGCTGGCAGTATGGGAGGGTGCTGGCAGTGTTGGAAGGTGCAGGGAACTGGTAGTATTGGAGGGTGCAGGGAACTGGCAGTACTGGAGGGTGCAGAGAACTGGTAGTATTGGAGGGTGCAGGGAACTGGCAGTACTGGAGGGTGCAGAGAACTGGTAGTATTGGAGGGAGCAGGGAACTGGCAGTATTGGGAGAACAGAGATCTGGCAGTATTGGAGAGAGCATGGAGCTGGCAGTATTGGGGAGTAGAGAGATGTGGCAGTATTGGATGGAGCATGGAGCTGGCAGTATTGGGGAGTACAGATATCTGGCAGTTTTGGAGGGAGCAGGGAGCTGACAGCATTGCGGGGCGCAGGAATCTGGCAGTATGGGAGGGAGCTGGCAGTATTGGAAGGTGCAGGGAACTGGTGGTATTGGAGGGTGCAGGGAACTGGCAGCACTGGAGGGTGCAGAGAACTGGTAGTATTGGAGGAAGCAGGGAGCTGGAAGTATTGGGAGAACAGAGATCTGGCAGTATTGGAGGGAGCATGGAGCTGGCAGTATTGGGGAGTACAGAGATCTGGCAGTGTTGGAGGGAGCAGGGAGCTGGCAGTATTGGGGAGTACCGAGATCTGACAGTATGGGAGGGAGCAGGGAGCTGGCAGTATTGGTAGGAAAGAGATCTGGCAGTATTGTAGGGAGCAGGGAACTGGCAGTATTGGAAGGTGCAGGGAACGAGTAGTATTGGAAGGTGCAGGGTGAAGGCAGTATTGAACGGTGCAGCGAGTGTGCAGTATTGGATGGAACATGGAGCTGTCAGCATTGCCGGGCGCAGGAAGCTGGCAGTATCGGGGTGTACAGAGATCTGGCAGTATTCGAGGTAGCATGATGTGGCAGTATTGGAGGGAGTTGGGAGTTGGCAGTATTTGAGCGAACAGGAAGCTCGCAGTATTGGAGGCTCAGTAAGTTGGCAGTATTGGGGAGTACAGAGATCTGGCAGTATTGGAGGGAGCAGGGAGCTGGCAGTATTGGGGAGTAGAGAGATCTGGCAGTATTTGATGGAGCAGGGACTTGGCAGCATTGGGGAGTACAGAGATCTGGCAGTATTGGAAGGAGCAGGGAGCTGGCAGTATTGGGGAGTACAGAGATCTGGCAGTATTGGAGGTAGCAGGGATCTGGAAGTATTGGGAAGTACAGAGATGTGGCGGTAATGGAAGGAGCAGGGAGCTGGGTTTATTGGGGAGGACAGTGATCTAGCAGTATTGGAGGGAGCAGGGATCTGGCATTATTGGAGGCGGCAGGGAGCTGTCAGTATTAGGGAGCACAGAGTTCTGGCAGTATTGGAAGGAGCAGAGGGCTGGCAGTATTGGAGGGAGCAGGGAGCTGGGAGTATTGTCGGGCGCAGCGAGCATGTAGTGTTGTAGGGATCAAGGAGCAGGTAATGTTGTGGGGAGCAGGGAGCTGGCAGTATTGGAGGAAGCAGGGTGCTGGCAGGATTGCGGTGTCCAGAAATCTGGCTGTATTGGAGGGAGCAGGGAGCTGGCATTACTGGAGGGAGCAGGGTGCTGGCAGTGTTGCGGAGTCCAGAAATCTGGTTGTATTGGAGTGGGAATGGAGTCGTAGTGTTGGAGGGAGCAGGGAGCTGGCATTACTGGAGTGAGCAGGGAGCTGACAGTGTTGGGGAGTACAGAAATCTGGCAGTATTGGAGGAAGCAGGGAGCTGGCTGTATTGGGGTGCACAGAGATCTTGCATTATTTTAGGGGGCAGTGAGTTGTCACTATTGGAAGGAGGAGGGAGATGGCAGTATTGGAGGGTGCTGAAAGCAGGTAGAACTGGAGGGTGCAGCACGTTGGCAGTATTGGAGGGAGCGGGGAGTTGGCAGTTTTGCAGGGACCTGGGAGCTGGCAGTATTGGAGGGGGCAGGGAGCTGACACTATTGGAAAGAGCAGGGAGATGACAGTATTGGAGGGGGCAGGGAGCTGGCAGTATTGGGGAGTACAGAGATCTGGCAGTATTGTAGGGAGCAGGGAACTGGCAGTATTGGAGGGTGCAGGGAACGAGTAGTATTGGAGGGTGCAGGGAGAAGGCAGTATTGAACGGTGCAGCGCGTTTGCATTATTGGATGGAACATGGAGATGGCAGTATTTGGGGGAGCAGGAAGCTGGCAGTTTTGGAGGGAGCAGGGAGCTGACAGCATTGCGGGGCGCAGGAATCTGGCAGTATGGGAGGGAGCTGGCAGTATTGGAAGGTGCAGGGAACTGGTGGTATTGGAGGGTGCAGGGAACTGGCAGCACTGGAGGGTGCAGAGAACTGGTATTATTGGAGGAAGCAGGGAGCTGGAAGTATTGGGAGAACAGAGATCTGGCAGTATTGGAGGGAGCATGGAGCTGGCAGTATTGGGGAGTACAGAGATCTGGCAGTATTGGAGGGAGCAGGGAGCTGGCAGTATTGGGGAGTACAGAGATCTGACAGTATGGGAGGGAGCAGGGAGCTGGCAGTATTGGTAGGAAAGTGATCTGGCAGTATTGTAGGGAGCAGGGAACGAATAGTATTGGAAGGTGCAGGGTGAAGGCAGTATTGAACGGTGCAGCGAGTGTGCAGTATTGGATGGAACATGGAGCTGGCAGCAATGCCGGGCGCAGGAAGCTGGCAGTATCGGGGTGTACAGAGATCTGGCAGTATTCGAGGTAGCATGAGCTGGCAGTATTGGAGGGAGGTGGGAGTTGGCAGTATTGGGGAGTAGAGAGATCTGGCAGTATTGGAGGGAGCAGGAAGCTGGCATTATTGGAGGCTGCAGTGAGTTGGCAGTATTGGGGAGCACAGAGATCTGGCAGTATTGGAGGGAGCAGGGAGCTGGCAGTATTGGGGAGTAGAGAGATCTGGCAGTATTTGATGGAGCAGGGACTTGGCAGCATTGGGGAGTACAGAGATATGGCAGTATTGGAAGGAGCAGGGAGCTGGCAGTATTGGGGAGTACAGAGATCTGGCAGTATTGGAGGTAGCAGGGATCTGGCATTATTGGAGGCAGTAGGGAGCTGTCAGTATTGGAGGGAGCAGAGAGCAGGTAGTGTTGAAGGGAGCAGAGAGCTGGCATTATTGGAGGGAGCAGGGAGCTGGCAGTATTGCGGAGTCCAGAAATCTGGCTGTATTGCAGGGAGCAGGGAGCTGGCAGTATTGGATGGAGCATTGGGTCGTAGTGTTGGAGGGAGCAGGGAGCTGGCATTACTGGAGGGGGCAGCGAGCTGGCAGTGTTGCGGAGTCCAGAAATCTGGATGTATTGGAGGGAGAATGGAGTCGTAGTGTTGGAGGGAGCAGGGAGCTGGCAGTATTGGGAGAACAGACATCTGGCAGTATGGGTGGGAGCAGTGAGCTGGCCGTATTTGGAGAACTGAGATATGCCAGTATGGTAGGGAGCAGGGAACTGGCAGTATTGAGGAGTACAGAGATCTTGCATTATTGGAGGGAGCAGGGAGTTGTCACTATTGGAAGGAGGAGGGAGATGGCAGTATTGGAGGGTTTTGGGAGCTGGTGGTACTGGAGGGCGCAGGAGGTTGGCAGTGTTGGAGGGAGCGGGCAGCTGGCAGTTTTGGAGGGACCTGGGAGCTGGCAGTATTGGAGGGAGCAGGGAGCTGTAAGTTTTGGAGGGACCTGGGAGCTGGCAGTATTGGAGGGGGCAGGGAGCTGACACTATTGGAGGGAGCAGGGAGATGGCAGTATTGGAGGGGGCAGGGAGCTGGCAGTATTCCGGAGTACAGAGATCTGGCAGTATTGGAGGGAGTAGGGAGCTGGCAGTATTGGGGAGTACAGAGATCTGGCAGTATTGGAGGGAGCAGGGAGCTGGCAGTATTGGGAGTAAAGAGATCTGGCAGAATTGTAGGGATCAGGGAACTGGCAGTACTGGAGGGTGCAGAGAACTGGTCGTATTGGAGGGAGCAGGGAGCTGGCAGTATTGGGGAGTACAGATATCTGGCAGTTTTGGAGGGAGCAGGGAGCTGACAGCATTGCGGGGCGCAGGAATCTGGCAGTATGGGAGGGAGCTGGCAGTATTGGAAGGTGCAGGGAACTGGTGGTATTGGAGGGTGCAGGGAACTGGCAGCACTGGAGGGTGCAGAGATCTGGTAGTATTGGAGGAAGCAGGGAGCTGGAAGTATTGGGAGAACAGAGATCTGGCAGTATTGGAGGGAGCATGGAGCTGGAAGTATTGGGGAGTACAGAGATCTGGCAGTATTGGAGGGAGCAGGGAGCTGGCAGTATTGGGGAGTACAGAGATCTGACAGTATGGGAGGGAGCAGGGAGCTGGCAGTATTGGGGAGTACAGAGATCTGGCAGTATTGGAGGTAGCAGGGATCTGGCATTATTGGAGGCAGTAGGGATCTGTCAGTATTGGAGGGAGCAGAGAGCAGGTAGTGTTGAAGGGAGCAGAGAGCTGGCAGTGTTGGGGGGAGCAGGGAGCTGGCAGTATTGGACGGAGCTGGGATTTGGCAGTATTGGATGGAGCAGGGAGCAGGTAGTGTTGGGGAGTAGAGAGATCTGGCAGTATTTGATGGAGCAGGGACTTGGCAGCATTGGGGAGTACAGAGATATGGCAGGATTGGAGGCTGCAGTGAGTTGGCAGTATTGGGGAGTACAGAGATCTGGCAGTATTGGAGGGAGCAGGGAGCTGGCAGTATTGGGGAGTAGAGAGATCTGGCAGTATTTGATGGAGCAGTGACTTGGCAGCATTGGGGAGTACAGAGATATGGCAGTATTGGAAGGAGCAGGGAGCTGGCAGTATTGGGGAGTACAGAGATCTGGCAGTATTGGAGGTAGCAGGGATCTGGCATTATTGGAGGCAGTAGGGAGCTGTCAGTATTGGAGGGAGCAGAGAGCAGGTAGTGTTGAAGGGAGCAGAGAGCTGGCAGTGTTGGGGGGAGCAGGGAGCTGGCAGTATTGGACGGAGCTGGGATTTGGCAGTATTGGATGGAGCAGGGAGCAGGCAGTGTTGTGGGCAGCAGGGAGCTGGCATTATTGGAGGGAGCAGGGAGCTGGCAGTATTGCGGAGTCCAGAAATCTGGCTGTATTGCAGGGAGCAGGGAGCTGGCAGTATTGGATGGAGCATTGGGTCGTAGTGTTGGAGGGAGCAGGGAGCTGGCATTACTGGAGGGAGCAGCGAGCTGGCAGTGTTGCGGAGTCCAGAAATCTGGATGTATTGGAGGGAGAATGGAGTCGTAGTGTTGGAGGGAGCAGGGAGCTGGCAGTATTGGGAGAACAGACATCTGGCAGTATGGGTGGGAGCAGTGAGCTGGCCGTATTTGGAGAACTGAGATATGCCAGTATGGTAGGGAGCAGGGAACTGGCAGTATTGAGGAGTACAGAGATCTTGCATTATTGGAGGGAGCAGGGAGTTGTCACTATTGGAAGGAGGAGGGAGATGGCAGTATTGGAGGGTTTTGGGAGCTGGTAGTAATGGAGGGCGCAGGAGGTTGGCAGTGTTGGAGGGAGCGGGCAGCTGGCAGTTTTGGAGGGACCTGGGAGCTGGCAGTATTGGAGGGAGCAGGGAGCTGTAAGTTTTGGAGGGACCTGGGAGCTGGCAGTATTGGAGGGGGCAGGGAGCTGACACTATTGGAGGGAGCAGGGAGATGGCAGTATTGGAGGGGGCAGGGAGCTGGCAGTATTCCGGAGTACAGAGATCTGGCAGTATTGGAGGGAGTAGGGAGCTGGCAGTATTGGGGAGTACAAAGATCTGGCAGTATTGGAGGGAGCAGGGAGCTGGCAGTATTGGGAGTAAAGAGATCTGGCAGAATTGTAGGGAGCAGGGAACTGGCAGTACTGGAGGGTGCAGAGAACTGGTCGTGTTGGAGGGAGCAGGGAGCTGACAGCATTGCGGGGCGCAGGAATCTGGCAGTATGGGAGGGAGCTGGCAGTATTGGAAGGTGCAGGGAACTGGTGGTATTGGAGGGTGCAGGGAACTGGCAGCACTGGAGGGTGCAGAGAACTGGTAGTATTGGAGGAAGCAGGGAGCTGGAAGTATTGGGAGAACAGAGATCTGGCAGTATTGGAGGGAGCATGGAGCTGGAAGTATTGGGGAGTACAGAGATCTGGCAGTATTGGAGGGAGCAGGGAGCTGGCAGTATTGGGGAGTACAGAGATCTGACAGTATGGGAGGGAGCAGGGAGCTGGCAGTATTGGTAGGAAAGAGATCTGGCAGTATTGTAGGGAGCAGGGAACGAGTAGTATTGGAAGGTGCAGGGTGAAGGCAGTATTGAACGGTGCAGCGAGTGTGCAGTATTGGATGGAACATGGAGCTGGCAGCAATGCCGGGCGCAGGAAGCTGGCAGTATCGGGGTGTACAGAGATCTGGCAGTATTCGAGGTAGCATGAGCTGGCAGTATTGGAGGGAGGTGGGAGTTGGCAGTATTTGAGCGAACAGGAAGCTGGCAGTATTGGAGGCTGCAGTGAGTTGGCAGTATTGGGTAGTACAGAGATCTGGCAGTATTGGAGGTAGCAGGGATCTGGCATTATTGGAGGCAGTAGGGAGCTGTCAGTATTGGAGGGAGCAGAGAGCAGGTAGTGTTGAAGGGAGCATGGAGCTGGCTGTGTTGCGGGGAGCAGGGAGCTAGCAATATTGGACGGAGCTGGGATTTGGCAGTATTGGATGGAGCAGGGAGCAGGTAGTGTTGTGGGCAGCAGGAAGCTCTCATTATTGGAGGGAGCAGGGAGCTGGCAGTATTGCGGAGTCCAGAAATCTGGCTGTATTGCAGGGAGCAGGGTGCTGGCAGTATTGGATGGAGCATTGGGTCGTAGTGTTGGAGGGAGCAGGGAGCTGGCATTACTGGAGGGAGCAGCGAGCTGGCAGTGTTGCGGAGTCCAGAAATCTGGATGTATTGGAGGGAGAATGGAGTCGTAGTGTTGGAGGGAGCAGGGAGCTGGCAGTATTGGGAGAACAGACATCTGGCAGTATGGGTGGGAGCAGTGAGCTGGCCGTATTTGGAGAACTGAGATATGTCAGTATGGTAGGGAGCAGGGAACTGGCAGTATTGAGGAGTACAGAGATCTTGCATTGTTGGAGGGAGCAGGGAGTTGTCACTATTGGAAGGAGGAGGGAGATGGCAGTATTGGAGGGTTTTGGGAGCTGGTAGTACTGGAGGGAGCAGGAGGTTGGCAGTGTTGGAGGGAGCGGGCAGCTGTCTGTTTTGGAGGGACCTGGGAGCTGGCAGTATTGGAGGGAGCGGGGAGCTGTAAGTTTTGGAGGGACCTGGGAGCTGGCAGTATTGGAGGGGGCAGGGAGCTGACACTATTGGAGGGAGCAGGGAGATGGCAGTATTGGAGGGGGCAGGGAGCTGGCAGTATTGGAGGGAGCAGGGAGCTGGCGGTATTGGGAGTAAAGAGATCTGGCAGAATTGTAGGGAGCAGGGAACTGGCAGTATAGGAGGGTGCATGGAACGAGTAGTATTGGATGGAACATGGAGATGGCAGTATTGGGGGGAGCAGGGAGCTGGCAGCATTGGGGGGAGCAGGAAGCTGGCAGTATGGGAGGGAGCTGGCAGTATTGGAAGGTGCAGGGAACTGGTAGTTTTGGAGTGTGCAGGGAACTGGCAGTACTGGAGGGTGCAGAAAACTGGTACTATTGGAGGGAGCAGGGAGCTGGCAGTATTGGGAGAAAAGAGATCTGGCAGTATTGGATGGAGCAGGGAGCTGGCAGTTTTGGGGAGTACAGAGATTGGCAGTATTAGAGGGAGAAGTGAGCTGGCAGTATTGGAGGTAGAAGTGACCTCCAGTATTGGAGGGAGAAGTGAGCTGGCAGTATTGGAGGGAGCAGTGAGCTCCAGTATTGGAGCAAGCAGGGAGCTGGCAGTATTGGGGAGTACAGAGATTGGCAGTATTGGAGGGAGAAGTGAGCTGGCAGTATTGGAGGGAGCAGTGACCTCCAGTATTGGAGGGAGACGTGAGCTGGCAGTATCGGAGGGAACAGTGAGCTCCAGTATTGGAGCGAGCAGGGAGCTGGTAGTATTGGGGAGCACAGAGATGTGGCAATATTGGAGCCAGCAGGGAGCTGGCATTATATCGGAGTACAGAGATTGGCAATATTGGAGGGAGCAGTGATCTGGCAGTATTTGAGGGAGAAGTGAGCTGACAGTATTGGAGGGAGCAGGGAGCTGGCCGCATTGGAGGGAGGAGTGAGCTGACAGTATTGGAGGGAGCAGGGAGCTGGCAGTATTGGAGGGAGCAGGGAGCTGGCAGTATTGGAGGGAGCAGGGAGCTGGCAGTATTGGAGGGAGGAGTGAGCTGACAGTATTGGAGGGCTGGAGTGCGCTGACAGTATTGGAGGGAGCAGGGAGCTGGCAGTATTTGATGAAGCAGGGAGCTGGCAGTATTGGGCAGTACAGAGACCTGGCAGTATTGGAGCGAGCAGCGAGCTGACAGTAGTGGAGGGAGCAGGGAGCTGGCAGTATTGGAGGGAGCAGGGTGCTGGCAGCATTGGGGACTACAGAGACCTGGCATTATTGGAGGGAGCAGGGAGCTGGCAGTATTTGATGGAGCAGGGAGCTGGCAGCATTGCGGAGTACAGAGACCTGGCAATATTGGACGAAGCAGGGAGCTGGCAGTATTGGAGGGAGCAGGGAGCTGGCAGCGTTGGGGAGTACAGAGACCTGGCATTATTTGTGGGAGCAGGGAGCTGGCAGTATTTATTGGATCAGAGAGCTGGCAGTATTGCGGAGTACAGAGACCTGGCAATATTGGAGGGAGCAGGGAGATGGCAGTGTTGGAGGGAGCAGTGAGCTCCAGTATTGGAGGGAGCAGCGAGCTGGCAGTACTGGAGAATACAGAGATGTGGCATTATTGGAGTGTCCAGGGAGCTGGCATTATTGGGGAGTGCAGAGATCTGGCAGTATTTGAGGGAGCACGGAGCTGGCAGCATTGGGGAGTACAGAGATCTGGAAATATTGGAGCAAGCAGGGAGCAGGCAATATTGGGGAGTAAGGAGATCAGGCAGTATTGGAGGGAGAAGTGAGCTGGCAGTATTGGAGTGAGCAGGGAGCTGGCAGTTTACGAGGGAGCATGGAGCTGGCAGTATTGGAGTGAGGAGGGAGCTGCAGTATTGGGGAGTACAGAGATCTGGCAGTATTGGAGGGAGCAGGGAGCTGGCTGTATTGGGAGAGCAGAGATCTGGCAGTATTGGAGGGAGCAGGGAGCTGGCAGTATTCGGGAGTACAGAAATCTGGCAGTATTGGAGGGAGCAGTGATCTGGCTGTATTTCAGGGAGCAGAGATTTTGCAATATTTTAGGGTGCACGGAGTTGGCAGCATTGGGGAGTACAGAGATCTGGCAGTATTGGAGGGAGTAGGGAGCTGGCAGTATAAGGGAATACAGAAATCTGGCAGTCTCGCGGGGAGCAGGGATCTGGCAGTATTGGAGGCAGCAGGGATCTGGCAGTATTGGAGGGAGCCGTGAGCTGGTAGTATTAGGGAGTACAGAGATCTGGCAGTATTGGAGGGAGCAGGGATCTGGCAGTATTGGAGGGAGCAGGGAACCTGGCAGTATTGGAGGGAGCAGTGAGCTGGTAGTATTGGAGGGAGCAGAGAGCTCCAGTATTGGTGGGAGGAGGGAGCTGGCAGGATTGGAGAGTACAGAGATCTGGCTGTATTGGAGGGAGAAGGGAGCTGGCAGTATTGGAGGGAGCAGGGATCTGGCCGTATTGGAGGGAGTAGTGAGCTGGCAGTATTGGAGGGAGCAGAGAGCTCCAGTATTGGAGGGAGGAGTGAGCTGGCAGTATTGGAGATTCCAGAGATCTGGCTGTATTGGAGGGAGAAGGGATCTGGCAGTATTGGAGGGAGCAGGGATCTGGCAGCATTGGAGGGAGCAGGGATCTGGCAGTATTGGTGGGAGCAGTGAGCTGGCAGTATTGGAGGGAGCAGAGAGCTCCAGTATTGGAGGGAGGAGGAAGCTGGCAGTATTGGAGAGTACAGAGATCTGGCTGTATTGGAGGGAGAAGGGAGCTGGCAGTATTGGGGGGAGCAGGGATCTGGCAGTATTGGAGGGAGCAGTAATCTGGCAGTATTGGAGGGAACAGTGAGCTGGCAGTATTGGAGGGAACAGAGAGCTCCAGTATTGCAGTGAGCAGGGAACTGGCAGTATTGGTGAGTACAGAGATCCGGCAATATTGCAGGGAGCAGGTGGCTGGCAGTGTTGAGGGGAGCATGGAGCTGGCATTATTGGGGAGTACAGAGATCTTGCTGTTTTGGAGGGTGCAGGGAGCTGGCAGTGTTGGGGTGTACAGAGATCTCGCAGTATTGGTGGGAGCAGGGAGCTGTCACTTTTGGGAAGTACAGAGATCTGGCAGTAATGCGGGGAGCAGGGAGCTGGCAGTATTGGAGGGAGGCAGGTGCTGGACAATATTGGGGGTACAGAGATCTGGCAGTATTGGAGAGAGCAGGGAGCTGGCAGTAATGGGGAGTACAGAAATCCGGCAGCATTTGAGTGAACAGGGTGCTGGCAGTATTGTGGAGCACAGAGCTCTGGCAGTATTGGAGGGAGCAGGGAGCTGGCAGTATTGGTGGGAGCAGGGAGCACGCAGTTGGTATTTTTGGAGGGAGCAGGCAGCTGGCAGTATTGGGGAGTACTGAGATCTGGCAGTTTTGAAGGGAGCAGGGAGCTGGCAGCTTTGGGGAGTACAGAGATCTGGCAGCATTGGAGTGAGCAGGGAGCTGGCAATATTGGGGAGTACAGAGATCTGGCAGTATTGAAGTGAGCAGGGAGCTGGCAATATTGGGGAGTACAGAGATCTGGCAGTATTGGAGGGAGCAGGGAGCTGGCAGTCTTGGGGAGTACAGAGATCTGGCAGTATTGTGGGGAGCAGGTTGCTGGCAGTATTGGTGAGGACAGAGTTCTGGCAGTATTGGAGGGAGCACACAGTGGGCATTATTGGATGGAGCAGGGAGCTGGCAGCCTTGGGGAGTACAGAGATATGGCAATATTGTAGGGAGCAGAGAACTGGCAGAATTGGGGAGTTCAGAGATCTGGCAGTATTGGAGGGAGCACACAGTGGGCATTGTTGGATGGAGCAGGGAGCTGGTGTATTGGGGAGCACAGAGACCAGGAAGTATTGGAGGGAGCAGGGAGCTGGCAGTTTTGGAGAGTACAGATATCTGGTAGTATTGGAGGGAGCAAGGAGCTGGCAGAATTGGGGAGTACAGAGATCTGGCAGTATTGGAGGGAGCACGCAGTGGGCATTATTGGAGGGAGCAGGGAGCTGGCAGTATTGGGCAGTACAGAGACCAGGAAGTATTGGAGGGAGCAGGGAGCTGGCAGTATTGGAGAGTACAGGTATCTGGTAGTATTGACGGGAGCAGGGACTTGGCGGTATTGTAGGGTGCAGGGAGCTCCCTGAATTGGGGAGTACAGAGATCTGGCAGCATTGGGGAGTACCGAGTTCTGGCAGTATTGGAGGGAGCTGGGAGCTGGCACTATTGGGGAGCACAGAGATCTGGCAGTATTGGAGTGAGCAGGGAGATGGCCTTATTGGAGGGAGCAGGGATATGGCAGTATTGGAGGGAGGAGAGATCCGGCAGTATTGGAGTGAGCAGGGAGCAGGCAGTTTTGGAGGGAGCAGGGAGCTGTCAGTATTTGAGGGAGCAGGGAGCTGGCAGTATTGGTGAGTACAGAGATCCGGCAGTATTGGAGTGAGCAAGGTGCTGGCAGTATTGGGGAGCACAGATATCTGGCAGTATTGGAGGGAGCAGGGAGCTGGCATTATTGGAGGGAGCAGGGATATGGCAGTATTGGAGGGAGGAGGGAGCTGGCGGTATTGGAGGGAGCAGGGAGCTGGCATTATTGGAGGCAGCAGGGAGCTGGCATTATTGGAGGCAGCAGGGATATGGCAGTATTGGAGGGAGGAGGGAGCTGGCAGTATTGGAGGGAGCAGGGAGCTGGCAGTATTGGGGAGTACAGAGACCTGGCAGTATTGGAGTGAGCAGGGAGCTTGCAATATTGGGTAGTGCAGAGATTTTGCAGTATTGGAGGGCGCGCAGGGAGCTGGCATTATTGGAGGGCGCAGGGAGCTGGCGAGTATTGGAGAGTACAGAGATCTGGCAGTATTGGATGGAGCAGGGAGCTAACAGTATTGGAGGGAGCAGGGAGCACGCAGTTGGCATTATTAGAGGGGGCAGGCAGCTGACAGTATTGGGGAGTACAGAGATCTGGCTGTACTGGAGGGAGCAGGGAGCAGGCAGGATAAGAGGGTGTAGCGACCTGACAGTATAGGAGGGAGCAGAAATCTGGCAGCCTTGGGGAGTGCAGAGATCTGGCAATATTGGAGTGTACAGAGCTCTGGCAGTGTTGGAGGTAGCAGGGTTCTGGCAGTATTGGAGGAAGCAGGGAGCTGGCAGCCTTCGGGAATTCAGAGATCTGGCAGTTTTGGAGGGAGCAGGGAGCTGTCAGTATTGGAGGGAGCAGGGAGCTGGCAGCATTGGTGAGTACAGAGATCCGGCAGTATTGGAGTGAGCAAGGTGCTGGCAGTATTGGAGGGAGCAGGGATATGGCAGTATTGGAGGGAGGAGGGAGCTGGCGGTATTGGAGGGAGCAGGGAGCTGGCATTATTGGAGGCAGCAGGGAGCTGGCATTATTGGAGGCAGCAGGGATATGGCAGTATTGGAGGGAGGAGGGAGCTGGCAGTATTGGAGGGAGCAGGGAGCTGGCAGTATTGGGGAGTACAGAGACCTGGCAGTATTGGAGTGAGAAGGGAGCTTGCAATATTGGGTAGTGCAGAGATTTTGCAGTATTGGAGGGCGCGCAGGGAGCTGGCAGTATTGGAGGGCACAGGGAGCTGGCGAGTATCGGAGAGTACAGAGATCTGGCAGTATTGGATGGAGCAGGGAGCTAACAGTATTGGAGGGAGCAGGGAGCACGCAGTTGGCATTATTAGAGGGGGCAGGCAGCTGACAGTATTGGGGAGTACAGAGATCTGGCTGTACTGGAGGGAGCAGGGAGCAGGCAGGATAAGAGGGTGTAGCGACCTGACAGTATAGGAGGGAGCAGAGATCTGGCAGCCTTGGGGAGTGCAGAGATCTGGCAATATTGGTGTGTACAGAGCTCTGGCAGTGTTGGAGGTAGCAGGGTTCTGGCAGTATTGGAGGAAGCAGGGAGCTGGCAGCCTTGGTGAGTTCAGAGATCTGGCAGTTTTGGAGGGAGCAGGGAGCTGTCAGTATTGGAGGGAGCAGGGAGCTGGCAGCATTGGTGAGTACAGAGATCCGGCAGTATTGGAGTGAGCAAGGTGCTGGCAGTATTGGGGAGCACAGATATCTGGCAGTATTGGAGGGAGCAGGGAGCTGGCATTATTGGAGGGAGCAGGGATATGGCAGTATTGGAGGGAGGAGGGAGCTGGCGGTATTGGAGGGAGCAGGGAGCTGGCATTATTGGAGGCAGCAGGGAGCTGGCATTATTGGAGGCAGCAGGGATATGGCAGTATTGGAGGGAGGAGGGAGCTGGCAGTATTGGAGGGAGCAGGGAGCACGCAGTTGGCATTATTAGAGGGGGCAGGCAGCTGACAGTATTGGGGAGTACAGAGATCTGGCTGTACTGGAGGGAGCAGGGAGCAGGCAGGATAAGAGGGTGTAGCGACCTGACAGTATAGGAGGGAGCAGAAATTTGGCAGCCTTGGGGAGTGCAGAGATCTGGCAATATTGGAGTGTACAGAGCTCTGGCAGTGTTGGAGGTAGCAGGGTTCTGGCAGTATTGGAGGAAGCAGGGAGCTGGCAGCCTTCGGGAATTCAGAGATCTGGCAGTTTTGGAGGGAGCAGGGAGCTGTCAGTATTGGAGGGAGCAGGGAGCTGGCAGCATTGGTGAGTACAGAGATCCGGCAGTATTGGAGTGAGCAAGGTGCTGGCAGTATTGGAGGGAGCAGGGATATGGCAGTATTGGAGGGAGGAGGGAGCTGGCGGTATTGGAGGGAGCAGGGAGCTGGCATTATTGGAGGCAGCAGGGAGCTGGCATTATTGGAGGCAGCAGGGATATGGCAGTATTGGAGGGAGGAGGGAGCTGGCAGTATTGGAGGGAGCAGGGAGCTGGCAGTATTGGGGAGTACAGAGACCTGGCAGTATTGGAGTGAGAAGGGAGCTTGCAATATTGGGTAGTGCAGAGATTTTGCAGTATTGGAGGGCGCGCAGGGAGCTGGCAGTATTGGAGGGCACAGGGAGCTGGCGAGTATCGGAGAGTACAGAGATCTGGCAGTATTGGATGGAGCAGGGAGCTAACAGTATTGGAGGGAGCAGGGAGCACGCAGTTGGCATTATTAGAGGGGGCAGGCAGCTGACAGTATTGGGGAGTACAGAGATCTGGCTGTACTGGAGGGAGCAGGGAGCAGGCAGGATAAGAGGGTGTAGCGACCTGACAGTATAGGAGGGAGCAGAGATCTGGCAGCCTTGGGGAGTGCAGAGATCTGGCAATATTGGTGTGTACAGAGCTCTGGCAGTGTTGGAGGTAGCAGGGTTCTGGCAGTATTGGAGGAAGCAGGGAGCTGGCAGCCTTGGTGAGTTCAGAGATCTGGCAGTTTTGGAGGGAGCAGGGAGCTGTCAGTATTGGAGGGAGCAGGGAGCTGGCAGCATTGGTGAGTACAGAGATCCGGCAGTATTGGAGTGAGCAAGGTGCTGGCAGTATTGGGGAGCACAGATATCTGGCAGTATTGGAGGGAGCAGGGAGCTGGCATTATTGGAGGGAGCAGGGATATGGCAGTATTGGAGGGAGGAGGGAGCTGGCGGTATTGGAGGGAGCAGGGAGCTGGCATTATTGGAGGCAGCAGGGAGCTGGCATTATTGGAGGCAGCAGGGATATGGCAGTATTGGAGGGAGGAGGGAGCTGGCAGTATTGGAGGGAGCAGGGAGCTGGCAGTATTGGGGAGTATAGAGACCTGGCAGTATTGGAGTGAGCAGGGAGCTTGCAATATTGGGTAGTGCAGAGATTTGGCAGTATTGGAGGGCGCGCAGGGAGCTGGCAGTATTGGAGGGCGCAGGGAGCTGGCGAGTATTGGAGAGGACAGAGATCTGGCAGTATTGGATGTAGCAGGGAGCTAACAGTATTGGAGGGAGCAGGGAGCACGCAGTTGGCATTATTAGAGGGGGCAGGCAGCTGACAGTATTGGGGAGTACAGAGATCTGGCTGTACTGGAGGGAGCAGGGAGCAGGCAGTATAAGAGGGTGTAGCGACCTGACAGTATAGGAGGGAGCAGGGATCTGGCAGCCTTGGGGAGTGCAGAGATCTGGCAATATTGGAGTGTACAGAGCTCTGGCAGTGTTGGAGGAAGCAGGGTTCTGGCAGTATTGGAGGAAGCAGGGAGCTGGCAGCCTTGGGGAGTTCAGAGATCTGGCAGTATTGGGGGGAGCAGGTAGCTGGCAGTATTGGGGAGTACAGAGCTCTGGCCGTGTTGGTGAGAGTAGGGTTCTGGCAGTATTGGAGGAAGCAGGCATCTGGCAGCCTTGGGGAGTGCTGAGATATGGCAGTATTGGAGGGAGCAGGGAGCTACCTGCATTGGGGAGTACAGAGATCTGGCAGTATTGAAGGGAGCAGGGAGCTGGCAGCATTAGGGAGGACAGAGGTCTGGCAGTCCTGGAGGGAGCAGGGGGCAAGCAGTATTGGAGGGAGCAGGGAGATGGCAGCATTCGGGAGGACAGAGATCTGGCAGTCCTGGAGGGAGCAGGGAGCTGGCAGTATTGGAGGGATCGGAGAGCACGCAGTAGGCATTATTGGAGGCAGCAGGGAGCTGGCAGTATTGGGGAGTACAGAGATCTGTCAGTATCGATGGGAGCAGGGAGCTGGCAATATTGGAGGGGGCACGGAGATGGCATTATTGGAGGGAGCTCGGAGCTGGCAGTATTGGTGGGAGCAGGGAGATGGCAGTATTGGAGGGAGCAGGGTGCTCGCAGTATTGTAGGGAGCAGGGAGCACGCAGTTGGCATTCTTGGAGGGAGCTCGGAGCTGGCAGTATTGGAGGGAGCAGGGATATGGAAGTATTGGTGGGAGCAGGGAGCTGGCAGTATTGGAGGGAGCCGGGAGCTGGCAGTATTGGGGAGTACAGAGACCTGTCAGTATCGGTGGGAGCAGGGAGCTGGCAGTATTGGAGGGAGCAGGGAGATGGCAGTATTGGAGGGAGCACGGAAATGGCATGTTTGGAGGGAGCAGGGAGATGGCAGTATTGGAGGGAGCAGGGAGCTCGCTGTATTGGAGGGAGCAGGGAGCACGCAGTTGGCATTATAGGAGGGAGCAGGCAGTATTGGGGAGTACAGAGACCAGGAACTATTGGAGGGAGCAGGGAGCTGGCTGTATTGGAGAGAACAGATATCTGGTAGTACTGGAGGGAGCAGGGAGCAGGCAGCATTGGCGATGGCAGGGAGCTGGCAGTATTGGAGGGAGCAGGGAGCATGCAGTGGGCATTATTGGAGGGGGCAGGGAGCAGGCAGTATTGGGGAGTACAGAGACCAGGAACTATTGGAGGGAGCAGGGAGCTGGCAGTAATGGAGGGAGCAGGCATCTGGCAGCCTTGGGGAGTACAGAGATCTGGCAGCATTAGGGGGAGCAGGGATCTGGCAGTATTGGGGCGTGCAGAGATCTGGCATTATTGGGGGTAGCAGGTCGAAAATTACAGCGCAGTACAGGCCCTTCGGCCCTCGATGTTGCGCCGACCGGTGAAACCATCTGACCTATACTATTCCATTTTCATCCATATGTCTATCCAATGACCACTTAAATGCTCTTAAAGTTGGCGAGTCTACTACTGTTGCAGGCAGGGCGTTCCACGCCCCTACTACTCTCTGAGTAAAGAAACTACCTCTAACATCTGTCCTATATCTATCACCCCTCAACTTAAAGCTATGTCCCCTCGTGTTTGCCATCACCATCCGAGGAAAAAGACGCTCACTATCCACCCTATCTATCCCACTGATTATCTTATATGTCTCTATTAAGTCACCTCTCCTTCTCCATCTCTCAACGAAAACAACCTCAAGTCCCTCAGCCTTTCCTCGCAAGACCTTCCCTCCATACCAGGCAACATCCTACTAAATCACCTATGCACCCTTTCCAAAGCTTCCACATCCTTCCTATATTGCGGTGACCAGAACTGCATGCAATACTCCAGGTGCGGTCTCACCAGAGTTTTGTACAGCTGCAGCATGACCTCGTGGCTCCGAAACTCGATCCCCCTACAAATAAAAGCGAACACACCATATGCCTTCTTCACAGCCCTATTAACCTGGGTAGCAACTTTTAGGGATTTATGCACCTGGACACCAAGATCTCTCTGTTCATCTACACTACCAAGAATCTTCCCATTAGCCCAGTACTCTGCATTCCTGTTACTCCTTCCAAAGTGAATCACCTCACATTTTTCCGCATAAACTCCATTTGCCATCTCTCAGCCCAGCTCTGCAGCCTATCTATGTCCCTCTGTACCCTACAACATCCTTTGGCACTATCCACAACTCCACCGACCTTCGTGTCATCCGCAAATTTACTAACCCACCCTTCGACACCCTCTTCCAGGTCATTTATAAAAATGACAAACAGCAGTGGCACCAAAACAGATCCTTGCGGTACACCACTAGTAACTAAACTCCAGGTGAACATTTGCCATCAACCACCACCCTCTGTCTTCTTTCAGCTAGCCAATTTCTGATCCAAAGCTCTAAATCACCTTCAACCCCATAGTTCCGTATGTTCAGCAATAGCCTACCATGGGGAACCTTATCAAACGGCTTACTGAAATCCATATACACCACATCCAGTGCTTTACCCTCATCCACCTGTTTGGTCACCTTCTCGTAAAACTCACTAAGATTTGTGAGGCACGACCTACCCTTCACAAAACCGTGCTGACCATCGCTAATGAACTTATTATTTTCAGGATGATTTTAAATCCTGTCTCTTATAACCTTTTCCAACATTTTACCCACAACCGAAGTAAGGCTCACAGGTCTATAATTACCAGGGCTGTCTCTACTCCCCTTCTTGAACAAGGGGACAATATTTGCTACCCTCCAGTCTTCCGACACTATTCCTGTCGACAATGACGACATAAAGATCAAGGACAAAGGCTCTGCAATCTCCTCCCTGGCTTCCCAGAGAATCCTAGGGTAAATCCCATCTGGCCCAGGGGACTTATCTATTTTCACACTTTCCAAAATTGATAACACCTCCTCCTTCTGAACCTCAATCCCATCTAGCCTAGTCGCCTGAATCTCAGTATTCTCCTCAACAACATTTTCTTTCTCTACTGTAAATACTGACGCAAAATATTCATTTAACACTTCCCCTATCTCCTCTGATTCCACACACAACTTCCCACTGCTATCCTTGATTGGCCCTAATCTAACTCTAGTCATTCTGTTATTCCTGATATACCAATAGAAAGCCTTAGGGTTTTCCCTGATCCTATCCGCCAATGACTTCTCGTGTCTTCTTCTTGCTCTTTTTAGCTCTCCCTTTAGATCCTTCCTTGCAAGCTTGTAGCTCTCAAGCGCCCTAACTGAGCCTTCACGTCTCATCCTAACATAAGCCTTCTTCTTCCTCTTGACAAGCGCTTCAACTTCCTTAGTAAACCACGGCTCCCTGGCTCGACAACTTCCTCCCTGCCTCACAGGTACATATTTATCAAGGTCACGCAGTAGCTGCTCCTTGAATAAGCTCCACATTTCGATTGTTCCCATCCCCTGCAATTTCCTTCCCCATCCTACCCATCCTAAATCTTGCATAATCGCATCATAATTTCCTTTCCCCCAGCTATAATTCTTGCCCTGCGGTATATACCTGTCCCTGTCCATCGCTCAGGTAAACCTAACCGAATTGTGATCACTATCACCAAAGTGCTCACCTCCATCTAAATGTCACACCTGGCCGGGTTCATTTCCCATTACCAAATCCAATGTGGCATCGCCCCTGGTTGGCCTGTCTACATACTGTGTCAGAAAACCCTCCTGCACACACTGGACAAAAACTGACCCATCGAAAGTACTCGAACTATAGTATTTCCAGTCGATATTTGGAAAGTTAGAGTCTCCCATAACAACTACCCTGTTACTCTCGCCCCTGTCGAGAATCATCTTCGCTATCCTTTCCTCTACATCTCTGGAACTATTTGGAGGTCTATAAAAGACTCCCACAGGGTAACCTCATCTCTCCTGTTTCTAACCTCGGCCCATACTCCCTCAGTAGACGAGCCCTCAAACGTCCTTTCTGTCGCTGTAATACTCTCCTTGATTAACAATGCCACACCTCCCCCTCTTTTACCATCTTCTCTGTTCTTACTGAAACATCTAAATCCCGGAACCTGCAACATCCATTCCTGCCGCTGCTCTGCCCATGTCGACGAAATGGCCACTACATCGAAATCCCAGGTACCAACCCATGCTGCAAGCTCACCCACCTTAGTCCGGATGCTCCTGGCGTTGAATTAGACACACTTTAAACCAGGTTCTTGCTTGCCAGTGCCCTCTTGCGTCCTTGTAACCATATCCCTGACCTCACTACTCTCAACATTCTGCACACTGGCACTACAATTTAGGTTCCCATTCCCCTGCTGAATTAGTTTAACCCCCCCCCCCACCCCCCGAAGAGCACTAACAAATCTCCCGCCCAGTATATTGGTACACATCTGGTTCAGGTGAAGACCATCCTGTTTGTAGAGGTCCCACCTACCCCAGAAAGAGCCCCAATTATCCAGGAAACCAAAACCCTCCCTCCTGCATCTTCCCTGCAGCTACATGTTGAACTCCTCTCTCTCCCTCGCTATCGCTTCGCTATCACGTGGCACGGGCAACAACCCAGACATAACAACTGTTTGTTCTCACTCTTAGCTTCCACCCTAGCTCCGTGAATTTATGTCTTGAATCCCCATCTCTCTTCCAACCTATGTCGTTGGTGCCTTTGTGGACCACGACTTGGGGCTGCTCCCCCTCCCCCTTAAGGATCCCAAAAACACGATCCGAGACATCACGAACCCTGGCACCTGGGAGGCAACATACCAACCGTGAGTCTCTCTCGTTCCCACAGAACCTCCTATCTTTTCCCCTAACTGTAGAGTCCCCAATGACTAATGTTCTGCTCCTCTTCCCCCTTCCCTTCTGAGCAACAGGGACAGACACTGTGCCAGATACCTGTACCCCATTGCTTACCCCTGGTAAGTCGTCCCCCGCAACAGTATCCAAAACGGTATACCTGTTGTTGAGGGAAACGGCCACAGGGGATCCCTGCACTGCCTGCTGGTTCCCTCTCCTTCCACTGACGGTAACCCATCTACCTACTTCTTTTACCTGAGGTGATACTACCTCCCCATAACTCCTCTCAATAACCTCCTCCACCTCCCGAATGATCTGAAATTCATCCAGCTCCAGCTCCAGTTCCCTAACGCGGTTCTCGAGGAGCTGGAGTTGGGTGCACTTCCCGCAGATGCAGTCAGCAGGGACACTCTTGGCGACCCCTGCCTCCCACATTCTGCAGGAGGTACAGACAACTGCCTTAACTTCCATTCCCACTATTCCAAATTCCCAACAAATCTACTGAAAAACCAAAAACAAAAAGTCAAAACTTGTTAGGTTAGCCATCCAACGGACAGAACTTCTTAAATAAAAAGCTTACCTTATCAACACACCAGAGTCATTCATTTTGGTTAGAGGAGGAGGGTGGGTGGGAGACACTACACATGTAGTGTCTCGGGTACAGCCACAACTCAAATATATAGTTCTTACTTACCCAGCAGTCCCCTGGTCCTCCGAAAACAAAAGGGAATTCACTTTTATACTTACACTGAAATTGACTTCGCAGCTGTAAGCCCGCTCCCGCACCTCCGTTACTATCAAAGCTGCAGCCACCGAAACTAAAAGAAAGAGATTTTAAACAACCCAAATATATAGTTTTTACTTACCCAGCAGTCCCCTGGTCCTCCGAAAACAAAAGAGAATTCACTTTTAAACTGACACTGAAATTGACTTCGCAGCGGTCATCCCGCTCCCGCACCTCCGTTACTATCAAATCTGCAGTCACCGAAACCCTAATAGATGGTCAGTATTGAGGGAGTGCGATACTGTCGGAGGGTCAGTACTGAGGGAGTGACATACTGTCGGATGGTCAGTACTGGTGGAGTGCCAGACTGATGGAGGGTCAGTACCGAGGGAGTGCCCTATTGTTGGAGAGTCAGTACTGAGCGAGCGCTGCCCTGTCAGAGGATCAGTACTGAGGGATGCTGCACTGACAGGATGTTGGTGCTGATGGAGTGCTGCACTGTCTGAAGATCAGTACTGAGGGAATGCAGCACTCTGCGAAAGTCAGTACTGAGGGAGTGATGCACTGTTGTTGAGTCAGTAATGAGAGAGCGCTGCATTCTCAGAGTGTCACTACTGTGGGAGTGCTGCACTGTCAGAAGGTCAGTACTGAGGGAGTGCTGCACCCTCAGAGTGTCAGTACAAAGAACAAAGAACAAAGATAATTACAGCACAGGAACAGGCCCTTCGGCCCTCCAAGCCTGCGCCGATCCAGATCCTCTCTCTAAACATGTCGCCTATTTTCTAAGGTTCTGTATCTCTTTTCTTCCTGCCCATTCATGTATCTGTCTAGATACATCTTAAAAGACTCCATCATGCCCGCATCTACCACCTCCGCTGGCAATGCGTTCCAGGTGCCCACCACCCTCTGCGTAAAGAACTTACCACGCATATCCCCCCGAAACTTTTCCCCTTTCACTTTGAACTCGTGTCCTATAGTAATTGAAACCCCACTCTGGGAAAAAGCCTCTTGCCATCCACCCTGTCTATACCTCTCATGATTGTGTACACCTCAATCAGGACCCCCCTCAACCTCCGTCTTTCTAATGAAAATAATCCTAATCTGCTCAACCTCTCTTCATAGCTAGCGCCCTCCATACCAGGCAACATCCTGGTGAACATCCTCTGCGCCATCTCCAAAGCATCCACATCCTTTTGATAATGTGGCGACCAGAACTGTAAGCAGTATTCCAAATGTGGCCGAACCAAAGTCCTATACAACTGTAACATGACCTGCCAACTCTTATGCTCAATGCCCCGTCCGATGAAGGAAAGCATGCCGTATGCCTTCTTGACCACTCTATTTACCTGCGTTGCCACCTTCAGGGAACAGTGGACCTGAACACCCAAATCTCTCTGGAGATCAATTTTCCCCAGGACTTTTCCATTTACTGTATAGTTCACTCTTAAATTGGATCTTCCAAAATGCATCACCTCGCATTTGCCCTGATTGAACTCCATCTGCCATTTCTCTGCCCAACTCTCCAATCTATCTATATTCTGCTGTATTCTCTGACAGTCCCCTTCACTATCTGCTACTCCACCAATCTTAGTGTCGTCTGCAAATTTGCTAATCAGTCCACCTATACTTTCCTCCAAATCATTAATGTATATCACAAACAACAGTGGTCCCAGCACGGATCCCTGTGGAACACCACTGGTCACACGTCTCCATTTTGAGAAACTCCCTTCTACTGCTACTCTCTGTCTCCTGTTGCCCAGCCAGTTCTTTATCCATCTAGCTAGTACACCTTGGACCCCAAGCGCCATCACTTTCTCCATCAGCCTGCCATGGGGAACCTTATCAAACGCCTTACTGAAGTCCATGTATATGACATCGACAGCCCTTCCCTCATCAATCAACTTTGTCACTTCCTCAAAGAATTCTATTACGTTGGTAAGACATGACCTTCCCTGCACAAAACCATGTTGCCTATCACTGATGAGCCCATTTTCTTCCAAATGGGAATAGATCCTATCCCTCAGTCTCTTCTCCAGCAGCTTCCCTGCCACTGACGTCAGGCTCACCGGTCTATAATTACCTGGATTATCCCTGCTACCCTTCTTAAACAAGGGGACAACATTAGCAATTCTCCAGTCCTCCGGGACCTCACCTGTGTTTAAGGATGCTGCAAAGATATCTGTTAAGGCCCCAGCTATTTCCTCTCTCGCTTCCCTCAGTAACCTGGGATAGATCCCATCCGGACCTGGGGACTTGTCCACCTTAATGCCCTTTAGAATACCCAACACTTCCTCCCTCCTTATGCTGACTTGACCTAGAGTAATCAAACATCTGTTCCTAACCTCAACTTCCGTCATGTCCCTCTCCTCGGTGAATACCGATGCAAAGTACTCGTTTAGAATCTCACCCATTTTCTCTGAGTCCAAGCATAACATTCCTCCTTTGTCCTTTAGTGGGCCAATCTTTTCTCTAATTACCCTCTTTCTCCTTATATATGAATAAAAGGCTTTGGGATTTTCCTTAACCCTGTTTGCTTAAGATATTTCATGACCCCTTCTAGCCCTCTTAATTCTTCGTTTCAGATTGGTCCTACATTCCCGATATTCTTTCAAAGCTTCGTCTTTCATCAGCCGCCTAGACCTTATGTATGCTTCCTTTTTCCTCTTAGCTAGTCTCACAATTTCACCTGTCATCCATGGTTCCCTAATCTTGCCATTTCTATCCCTCATTTTCACAGGAACATGTCTCTCCTGCACGCTAATCAAACTCTCTTTAAAAGCCTCCCACATATCACATGTGGATTTACCTTCAAACAGCTGCTCCCAATCTACATTTCCCAGCTCCTGCCGAATTTTGGTATAGTTGACCTTCCCCCAATTTAGTACTCTTCCTTTAGGACCACTCTCGTCTTTGTCAATGAGTATTTTAAAGCTTACGGAATTGTGATCACTATTCCCAAAGTAGTCCCCTACTGAAACTTCAACAACCTGGCCGGGCTCATTCCACAACACCAGGTCCAGTATGGCCCCTTCCCGAGTTGGACTATTTACATACTGCTCTAGAAAACCCTCCTGGATGCTCCTTACAAATTCTGCTCCATCTGGACCTCTAACACTAAGCGAATCCCAGTCAATGTTGGGAAAATTAAAATCTCCTATCACCACCACCCTGTTGCTCCTACATCTTTCCATAATCTGTTTAATCTTAGGAAAAGGTTATAAGAGGCAGGATTTATAATCATCTTGAAAATAATAAGTTCATTAGCGCTGGTCAGTTCTGTCCATATTGCCTCACAGCTCGGATCCTCCATAGTGCCTTTCTGCAGCACTGCTGTGATATCCTCTTTGACCAGTAATGCAACTCCTCCATCCCTTTTACCTCCCTCTCTATCTCGCCTGAAGCATCGATATCCTGGAATATTTAGTTGCCAATCATGCCCTTCCCTTAACCAATTCTCAGTAATAGCAATAACATCATACTCCCAGCTGCTAGTCCAAGCCCTAAGTTCATCTGCCTTACCTACTACACTTCTTGCATTAAAACAAATGCACCTCAGACCACCATCCCTTTATATTCATCATCTGTTCCCTGCCTGCTCTTCCCCTTAGTCACACTGACTTCATGATCTAGTTCCTTACAGGCTTTTGTTACTACCTCCTTACTTTCAACTGACCTCAATTGGTTCCCATCCCCCTGCCACATTAGTTTAAACCCTCCCCAACAGCGTTAGCAAAAGCACCTCCAAGGACATTGGTTCCAGTCCGGCCCAGGTGTAGACCGTCCAATTTGTAATAGTCCCACCTCCCCCAGAACCGGTCCCAATGTCCCAAAAATCTGAACCCCTCCTTCCTGCACCATCTCTCAAGCCACGCATTCATCCTGACTATTCTTTCATTTTTACTCTGACTATCACGTGGCACTGGTAGTAATCCTGAGATTACTACCTCTGAGGTCCTACTTTTTAACTTGGCTCCTAACTCCCTAAACTCTGCTTGTAGGACCTCATCCGGTTTTTTACCCATATCATTAGTGCCTATGTGCACAATGACAACTGGCTGTTCACCCTCCCCCTTTAGAATGTTCTGCAGCCGATCTGAGACGTCCCTGACCCGTGCACCTGGGAGGCAACATACCATTCGGGAGCCTCGTTTTCGACCACAGAACCGCCTATCTACTCCCCTTACAATCGAATCCCCGACGACTATAGCCCTTCCACTCTTTTTCCCGCCCTTCTGAACAGCAGAGCCAGCCATGGTGCCATGGACCTGGCTACTGCTGCCTTCCCCTGGTGAGCCATCTCCCTCAACAGTATCCAAAACGGTATACTTGTTTTGGAGGGAGATGACCGCAGGGGACTCCTGCGCTGCCTTCCTGCTCTTTCTCTGCCTTTTGGTCACCCATTCCCTTTCTCCCTCAGCAATCCTAATCTGCGGTGTAACCAATTCACTAAACGTGCTATCCACGACCTCCTCAGCATCGCGCATGCTCCAAAGTGAGTCCATCCGCAGCTCGAGAGCCGTCATGCGGTCTAACAAGAGCTGCAGCTGGACACACTTCCTGCACGTGAAGGAGTCAGGGTCATCAGCCATGTCCCTGAGCTCCCACATTGAGCAAGAGAAGCATGATACGGGTCTGAGATCTCCTGCCATTTTTAATCTTAAGTTTAAACTTAGTTAAATGAAAAAGGAACGAAAAGTTTTTACCAATCACAATAAAACCAGAGAAATCGAAAAAGCCTTACCTTATCAACACCCCACCGAGTCCTTTTTTTTTGGTTCGAGGAGGAGGGCGGGTGGGAGACACTACAAGTGTGGTGTCTCGGGTTCAGAAACCGCCCAAATATATAGTGTTTTACTTACCCAGCAGCCCCCTGGCCTCCGCCGAAAAACAAAAGGAAATTAAATTTACTTTCAAACTGACCTTCCCAGCTGCTCACTCGCTCACACTCTGCTCCCGAAAAAGCTGCTGCACTGAAAGGAAAGTTACTTTAAACCGCCCAAATATATAGTGTTTTACTTACCCAGCAGCCCCCTGGCCTCCGCCGAAAAACAAAAGGAAATTAAATTTACTTTCAAACTGACCTTCCCAGCTTCTCACTCACTCACACTCTGCTCCCGAAAAAGCTGCTGCACTGAAAGGAAAGTTATTTTAAACCGCCCAAATATATAGTGCTTTACTTACCCAGCAGCCCCCTGGCCTCCGCCGAAAAACAAAAGGAAATTAAATTTACTTTCAAACTGACCTTCCCAGCTGCTCACTCGCTCACACTCTGCTCCCGAAAAAGCTGCTGCACTGAAAGCTGAGGGACTGTTGCATTGTTGTTGATTCAGTACTGAGGGAGTGCTGCACTGTCAGAGGGTCAGTACAAAGTATGTGCTGCATTGTTCTTGAGTCAGTACGGGAGGAATGCTGAACTCTCAGATTGTCAGTTCTGAGGGAAAGCTGCATTCTCAGACTGTCAGTACTGTGGGAAAGCTGCATTGTTGCAGAGTCATTTCTGAGGGAGCTCTGCACTCTCAGTGTCAGTACTGAGGCATTGCTGCACTGTTGGAATGTAAGTTCTGAAGGAGAGCTGCATTGTTGTTGAGTCAGTACTGAGGGAATGCTGCACTCTCAGAGTGTCAGTAGTGAGAGAGTGCTGCATGGTTTTTGAGTCAGTAATGAGCAGGCGCTGCACTCTTGGAGTGTAACTGTTGATGATTGCTGCACTGTCAGATTGACAGTACTGAGGGAGTACCATACTGATGGAGAGTCGGTACTGAGGGAGTGCTGCACTATTGGAGGGTCAGTACTTAGGGAGTGTTGGATGGTCAATACTGAGGGAGAGCGATACTGTTGGAGGATCAGTACTGATGGAAAGCCATACTGCTGGAGGGTCAGAAATGAGGGCGTGCCGTACTGTTGGAGGGTCAGTACTGAGGGAGTGCTGCACTGTCGGATGATCAGTACTGAGGGACTGCTGCACTATTAGAGAGTCAATGCTGACGGAGTATTGCACTGTCAGAAAGTCGTTACTAAGTGAAAGCTGCACTGCCAGAGGGTCTGTATTGAGGGAGTGCTGCACTGTCAGAAACTTGGTGATGCGGGATTGCCTTCCGTTAGAGGATCAGTACTGAGGGAGCGCTGCATTGTTGATGAGTCAGTACTGAGGGAGCACTGCACTCAGTATTGACGGATGCTGCACCATCAGATGGTCAGCACCGAGGGAGTGCCACACTGTTGCAGGGTCAGTACTGAGGGAGTGCCTTACTGTTGGAGGGTCAGTACTATTGGTTGGCCATACAGGTGGAGGGTCAGCACTGAGGGACTGCTGGACAGTGGGAGGAACAGTACTGAGGGTGTGCCGCAGTGTCGGAGGGTCAGGTCTGAGGGACTGACATTTTGTCGGACGGTCAGTATTGTGGGAGTGCCATACCGTCGGATGGTCAGGACTGTGGTGGTGCCGTATTGTCGGAGGGTCAGTTCTGAGGGAGTGCGATAGTTGGAGGGTCAGTACTGAGAGAGTGCTGTGCTGTTGGAGGGTCAGCACTGAGGGTGTGCGGCACTGTCGGAGGATCCGTACTGAGGGAGTGCTGCTCTGCTAGACGGTCAGTGCTGTGGCAGTGCTGCACTGTCAGAAATTCGGTACTGAGGCAGTGCTGCACTGTCGGATGATACGTATTGTGGGAGTGCTGCATATTTGGAGAGTCAGTAGTGAGGGAGTGCGACCCTGTTCGAGTGTCAGTATGAGGGTGTGTCGCACTGTCGGATGGTCAGTACTGAGGGACAGATATTCTGTCGGAGGGTCAGTACTGAGGGAGTGCCATACTGTCGGATGGTCGGTACTGAGGTGGTGCTGTATTGTCGGAGGGTCAGTTCTGAGGCAGTGCGATACTTGGGTGGTCAGTACTGAGGGAGAGCTGCATTGTTGAAGGGTCAGTACTGAGGGTGTTCCATACTGTTGGAGGGTCAGTACTGAGGGAGTGCCATATTTGTGGAGGGTCAGTACTGAGAGTGTGCTGCACTGTCAGAAGATCCGTACTGAGGGAGTGCTGCACTTTCTGAGGATCAGTAGTGAGGGAGAGCTGCACTGTCAGAAAGTTGGTGATGAGGGAATGCTGCACTCTCAGAGTGCCAGTACTGTGTGAATGCTGCGGTGTCAGATGGTCAGTACTGAAGAAATGCTGCACTTCAGCTGGTCAGTACTGAGGGAATGCTGCACTCTCAGAGTGTCAGTACTGATGGAGTGCTGCATTGTTGTTGAGTTATTACTGAGGGAATGCTGCCCTCTCAGAGTGTCAGTACTGATGGAGTGCTGCATTGTTGTTGAGTTATTACTGAGGGAACGCTGCACTTTCTGAGGATCAGTAGTGAGGGAGAGCTGCACTGTCAGAAAGTTGGTGATGAGGGAATGCTGCACTCTCAGAGTGCCAGTACTGTGTGAATGCTGCGGTGTCAGATGGTCAGTACTGAGGAAATGCTGCACTTCAGCTGGTCAGTACTGAGGGAATGCTGCACTCTCAGAGTGTCAGTTCTGTGGGAGTGCTGCACTGTCAGAGGGTCAGTGATGAGGGAGTGCTGCACAGTAAGATGGTAAGTACTGAGGGAATGGCTCATTGTTGTTGAGTCAGTACTGAGGGAAAGCTGCATTCACAGACTGTCTGTACTGAGAGGGTGCTGCATTGTTGTTGAGTCTGTACTGTGGGAGCGCTGCAATCTCAGAGGGTCAGTACTGAGTGAGTGCTGCACTGTCGGATGGTCAGATCTGAAGGGTCGCTGCATTGTTGTTGAGTCAGTACTACGGGAGTGCTGCACTGTTGGAGGACCAGTACTGAGGGAGTTCTGCACTGTCATCAATTTGGTGATGAAGACTTGCCTACTGTTGGTGTCTCAGTACTGAGGGAGCGCTGCGTTGTTGTTGAGTCAGTTCTGAGGGAGTGCTGCACTCTCACAGTTTCAGTACTGAGAGGTTGCTGCCCTAATAGATGGTTAGTATTGAGGGAGTGCGATACTGTCGGAGGGTCAGTACTGAGGGAGTGACATACTGTCGGATGGTCAGTACTGGTGGAGTGCCAGACTGATGCAGATTCATTACCGAGGGAGTGCCCTATTGTTGGAGAGTGAGTACTGAGCGAGCGCTGCCCTGTCGGAGGATCAGTACTGAGGGATGCTGCACTGACAGGATGTTGGTGCTGATGGAGTGCTGCACTGTCTGAAGATCAGTACTGAGGGAATGCAGCACTCTGCGACGGTCAGTACTGAGGGAGTGATGCACTGTTGTTGAGTCAGTAATGAGGGAGCGCTGCACTCTCAGAGTGTCACTACTGTGGGAGTGCTGCACTGTCAGAAGGTCAGTACTGAGGGAGTGCTGCACCCTCAGAGTGTCAGTACTGAGGGACTGTTGCATTGTTGTTGATTCAGTACTGAGGGAGTACTGCACTGTCAGAGGGTCAGTACAAAGTGTGTGCTGCATTGTTCTTGAGTCAGTACGGGAGGAATGCTGAACTCTCAGAGTGTCAGTTCTGAGGGAAAGCTGCATTCTCAGACTGTCAGTACTGTGGGAAAGCTGCATTGTTGCAGAGTCAGTTCTGAGGGAGCTCTGCACTCTCAGTGTCAGTACTGAGGCATTGCTGCACTGTTGGATGGTAAGTTCTGAAGGAGAGCTGCATTGTTGTTGAGTACTGAGGGAATGCTGCACTCTCAGAGTGTCAGTAGTGAGAGAGTGCTGCATGGTTTTTGAATCAGTAATGAGCAGGCGCTGCACTCTTGGAGTGTAACTGTTGATGATTGCTGCACTGTCAGATTGACAGTACTGAGGGAGTACCATACTGTTGGAGAGTCAGTACTGAGGGAGTGCTGCACTGCTGGAGGGTCAGTACTTAGGGAGTGTTGGATGGTCAATGCTGAGGGAGAGCGATACTGTTGGAGGATCAGTACTGATGGAAAGCCATACTGCTGGAGGGTCAGAAATGAGGGCGTGCCGTACTGTTGGAGGGTCAGTACTGAGGGAGTGCTGCACTGTCGGATGATCAGTACTGAGGGACTGCTGCACTATTAGAGAGTCAGTGCTGACGGAGTGTTGCACTGTCAGAAAGTCGTTACTAAGTGAAAGCTGCACTGCCAGAGGGTCTGTATTGAGGGAGTACTGCACTGTCAGAAACTTGGTGATGCGGGATTGCCTTCCGTTAGAGGATCAGTACTGAGGGAGCGCTGCATTGTTGATGAGTCAATACTGAGGGAGCACTGCACTCAGTATTGACGGATGCTGCACCATCAGATGGTCAGCACCGAGGGAGTGCCATACTGTTGGAGGGTCAGTACTGAGGGAGTACCTTACTGTTGGAGGGTCAGTACTATTGGTTGGCCATACAGGTGGAGGGTCAGCACTGAGGGACTGCTGGACAGTGGGAGGAACAGTACTGAGGGTGTGCCGCAGTGTCGGAGGGTCAGGTCTGAGGGACTGACATTTTGTCGGACGGTCAGTATTGTGGGAGTGCCATACCGTCGGATGGTCAGGACTGTGGTGGTGCCGTATTGTCGGAGGGTCAGTTCTGAGGGAGTGCGATAGTTGGAGGGTCAGTACTGAGGGACTGCTGTGCTGTTGCAGGGTCAGCTTTGAGGGTGTGCGGCACTGTCGGAGGATCCGTACTGAGGGAGTGCTGCTCTGCTAGAGGGTCAGTGCTGTGGCAGTGCTGCACTGTCAGAAATTCGGTACTGAGGCAGTGCTGCACTGTCGGAAGATACGTATTGTGTGAGTGCTGCATATTTGGAGAGTCAGTAGTGAGGGAGTGCGACCCTGTTCGAGTGTCGGTATGAGGGTGTGTCGCACTGTCGGAGGGTCAGTACTGAGGGACAGACATTCTGTCGGAGGGTCAGTACTGAGGGAGTGCCATACTGTCGGATGGTCGGTACTGAGGTGGTGCTGTATTGTCGGAGGGTCAGTTCTGAGGCAGTGCGATACTTGGGTGGTCAGTACTGAGGGAGAGCTGCATTGTTGAAGGGTCAGTACTGAGGGTGTTCCATACTGTTGGAGGGTCAGTACTGAGGGAGTGCCATATTTGTGGAGGATCAGTACTGAGAGTGTGCTGCACTGTCAGAGGATCCGTACTGAGGGAGTGCTGCACTTTCTGAGGATCAGTAGTGAGGGAGAGCTGCACTGTCAGAAAGTTGGTGATGAGGGAATGCTGCACTCTCAGAGTGCCAGTACTGTGTGAATGCTGCGGTGTCAGATAGTCAGTACTGAAGAAATGCTGCACTTCAGCTGGTCAGTACTGAGGGAATGCTGCCCTCTCAGAGTGTCAGTACTGATGGAGTGCTGCATTGTTGTTGAGTTATTACTGAGGGAACGCTGCACTTTCTGAGGATCAGTAGTGAGGGAGAGCTGCACTGTCAGAAAGTTGGTGATGAGGGAATGCTGCACTCTCAGAGTGCCAGTACTGTGTGAATGCTGCGGTGTCAGATGGTCAGTACTGAGGAAATGCTGCACTTCAGCTGGTCAGTACTGAGGGAATGCTGCACTCTCAGAGTGTCAGTTCTGTGGGAGCGCTGCACTGTCAGAGGGTCAGTGATGAGGGAGTGCTGCACAGTAAGATGGTAAGTACTGAGGGAATGGCTCATTGTTGTTGAGTCAGTACTGAGGGAAAGCTGCATTCACAGACTGTCTGTACTGAGAGGGTGCTGCATTGTTGTTGAGTCTGTACTGTGGGAGCGCTGCAATCTCAGAGGGTCAGTACTGAGTGAGTGCTGCACTGTCGGATGGTCAGATCTGAAGGGTCGCTGCATTGTTGTTGAGTCAGTACTACGGGAGTGCTGAACTGTTGGAGGACCAGTACTGAGGGAGTTCTGCACTGTCATCAATTTGGTGATGAAGACTTGCCTACTGTTGGTGTCTCAGTGCTGAGGGAGCGCTGCGTTGTTGTTGAGTCAGTTCTGAGGGAGTGCTGCACTCTCACAGTTTCAGTACTGAGAGGTTGCTGCCCTAATAGATGGTTAGTATTGAGGGAGTGCGATACTGTCGGAGGGTCAGTACTGAGGGACTGACATACTGTTGGAAGGTCAGTACTGAGGGAAAGCGATGCTGATGGAGTGTCAGTACGGATGGTTTTCCATACCGGTGGAGGGCCAGTACTGAAGGAGTGCTGCACAGTCAGATGATCAGTACTGAGGGAGTGCTGCACTGTTAGAGGGTCAGTATAGAGTGAGCGCTGCACTGTTGGAGGGTCAGTACTGAGGGAATGCTACACACTCAGAGTGTCAGTACTGAGTGAGTGCTGCAGTGCCAGATCGTCAGTACTGAGGGAATGCTGCATTGTTGTTGAGTCAGCACTGAGGGAACGCTGCACCCTCCGAGTGTAAGTCCTGAAGGAGTGTTGCATTATTTTTGATTCAGTACTGAGGGAGTGCTGCACTGTCAGATGGTCAGTACTGAGTGAGCCCTGCACTGTTAGAGGGTCAATACTAAGTGAGTGCTGCACTGTCAGAAAGCTGGAGATGAGGGAGTGCCATACTGTCGGAGGTTCATTGCTGAGGGAGTGCCATACTGCTGGATGGTCAGTAATGAGGGAGTGCCATACTGCTGAGGGTCAGTACTGAGGGAGTGCTGCACTGTCAGAGGATCAGTACAGAGGGGGTGCTATTTTTTCGAAGGGTCAGTACTGAGGGAGTGCCATACTGTCAGAAGATCAGTAATGAGGGAGTGCTATACTGTAGGAGTGTCAGTATTGAGGGAGTGCCAGACTGATGGTGGGTCAGTAATGAGGGAGTGCCAGACCATTGAGCATCAGTACTGAGGGAGTGTAATACTGTTGGAGTGTCAGTATTGAGGGAGTATCATACTATTGGAGGGTCAGTGCTGAGGGAGTGCCATACTGGTGGAGGGTCAGTACTGAGGGAGTGCTATACTGTAGGAGTGTCAGTATTGAGGGAGTGCCAGACTGATGGTGGGTCAGTAATGAGGGAGTGCCAGACCGTTGGAGCATCAGTACTGAGGGAGTGTAATACTGTTGGAGAGTCAGTATTGAGGGAGTATCATACTATTGGAGGGTCAGTGCTGAGGGAGTGCCATACTGGTGGAGGGTCAGCACTGAGGGAGTGCTGCACTGTCAGAGAATCAGTAATGAGGGAGCACTGCACTGTTAGAGAGTGAGTGCTGAGGGAGTGTTGCACTGTCAGAAAGTCGGTACTTAGGGAGCGCTGCACTGCCAGAGGGTCAGTATTGATGTCGTGCTGCACTGTCGAAGGATCAGTACTGAGGCAATGTTGCACTCTCAGAAAGTTGGTGATGAGTGAGTGATGCACTGTTTGAGGATCAGTACTGAGGGAATGCTGCACTGTCAGATGCTCAGTACTGAGGAAATGCTGCTCTCTCAGATTGTCAGTACTGAGGGAGCGTTGCATTGCTGTTGAGTCAGTACTGAGAGAGTGCTGTATTCTCAGAGTGTTAGTATTGAGGGATGCTGACTGCCAGCGGATCAGTACTGAGGGAATATTGTATTGTTGTTGTGTCAGTACTGAGGGAGCGCTGATCTCTCAGAGTGTCAGTATTGAAGGAGTGCTGCACTGTCGGAGGAAAAAGTACTGAGGGAGTGCGATACTGATGGATGGTCAGTGCTGAGGGAGTGCCAGACTGGTGGAGGGTCAGTACTGAGGGAGTGCTGCACTGTTATAGAGTGAGTGCTGAGGGACTGTTGCACTGTTGGAGGGACAGTAATGAGGGAGTGCCTTACTGGTGGAGGGTCAGCACTGATGGAGTGCCATATTGGTAGAGGGTCAGTAATGATGGAGTGCTGCACTGTCAGAGGGTCAGATCTGAGGGAGTGCTGCATCCTCAAAATGTGAGTACTGAGGGATTTCTGCATTGATGTTGAGTCTGAACTGAGTGAGTGCTGCACTGTCAGATGGTCTGTTGTAAAGGAGCGCTGCATTTTTGTTCAGTCTGTACTGAGGGACTGCTGCACTCTCAGGGTGTCAGTACTGTGCAAGCACGGCATTGTTGTTGAGTCTGTACTGAGGGAGCGCTGCATTCTCAGAGCGTTAGTATTGAGGGATGCTAACTGCCAGCGGGTCAGTACTGAGGGAGTGTTGCATTTTTGTTAAGTGAGTACTAAGGGAGCGCTGCACTCTCAGAGTGTCAGTACTGAGGGAGTGCTGCAGTGTCAGAGGTTCAGTACTGAGGGAGTGCCACACTGTCGGAGCATCAGTACTGAGGCAGTGCCATACTGTCGGAGGATCAGTCCTGATGGAGTGTCATACTGCTGGATGGTCAGTAATGAGGGAGTGCCATACTGTTGGAGGGACAGTACTGAGGGTTTATCATACTATTGGAGGGTCAGGACTGAAGGAGAGACATACTCGTGGAGGTTCAGTACTGAGGGAGTGCTGTACTGTCGGAGGATCAGTGCTGAGGGAGTGTTGCACTGCCAGAGGTTCGAGATTGAGGAAGTGCTGCACTGTCGGAGGATCAGTACTGAGGGAATGCTGCTCTTTCAGAGTGTCAGTACAGAGGCCGTGCTGCACTGTCAGAAGGTCAGTACAAAGGGAGGGCTGCACTGCCAGATTGTCAGTACTGAGGGAGTGCTGCACTGTCGGAGGATCAGTATTGAGGGAGTGCTGCACTGTTAGGGAGTCAGTACTGAGGGAGTGCTGCACTGTCGGAGAATCAGTATTGAGGGAGTGCTGCACTTTTGGCGTGTCAGTACTGAGGAAGTGCTGCACTGTTGGAGCGTCAGCAGTGAGGGAGTGCCAAACTGTCGGAGGATCAGTACTGTGGGAGTGCCATACAGTCAGAGGGTCAGTTCTGATGGTGGGCCATTCTTTTGGAGGGCCAGTACTGTGGGAGCTCTGCCCTGTCAGATGGTCAGCACTGAGGGAGTGCCATCCTGTCGGAGGGACAGTATTGAGTGAGTGCTGCACGGTCGGAGGATCAGTACTGCGGGAGTGTCGTACTGTTGTCGGGTCAGTACTGAGCGAGTGCCGTTCTGGTGGAGAGTCAGCATTGAGGGAATGATGCACTCTTGGATGGTTAGTACTAAGGGAGTGCATCACTGTTAGAGGGTCAGGGTCACTACTGAGGGAACGCTGCATTCTCAGAGTGTTGAGCGATGCTGACTGCGAGCGGGTCAGTACTGAGGGAGTGTTGCATTGTTGTTGAGTCAGTACTGAGGGAATGCTGCACTCTCAGATGGTCTGTACGGAAGGACTGTCACACTGCCGGAGTGTCAGTTCTGAGCGAGTGTCATACTTTCGGAGGTTCAGTACTCAGGGAATGCTGCACTGTTGGACGGTCAGTACTGATGGAGTGCCATACTGGTGGAGGGTCAGTACTGAGGGAATGCTGCACTGTCGGAGGATAAGAACTGAGGGAGTGCTGCACTGTTAGAGGGTCAGTACTGAGGGAGTGTTGCACTGTCAGAAAGACGGTACTGAAGGAGTGCTGCACTGTCGGAGAGTCAGTACTAAGAGAATGCTGAACTGTCGGAGGGTCAGTACTTAGAAAGCGCCATACTGTCGGAGGTTCAGTACTGAGGGACTGCCATATTTTTGGCTGCTCTGCACCGAGGGAGTGCCGGCCATTGGCGGATCAGTACTGAGGGAGTGCGGTACTGGTGGAGGTTCAGTACTGATGGAGTGCTGCACTGTTACAGGGTCAGAACTGATGGAGCGTTGCGCAGTCAGAGAGTCGATACTGAGGTAGAGATGCACTGTCGCAGGGTGAGTACTGAGGGAGTGCCATACTGTCGGAGCATCAGTACTGAGGGAATGTCAAACTGATGGAGGGTCAATATTGAGGGAATGCCATAGTGTTGGATAGACAGTATTGAGGGAGTGCTGCAGTTTTGGAGGGTCAGTACTGAGGGAGTGCCATACTGGTGAAGGGTCAGTAATGATGGAGTGCTGCACTGTCGGAGGGTCAATACAGAGGAAATGCTGCACCTTCGGAGGGTCAGTACTGAGGGAGTGCCATACTGCGGGAGGTTCAGAACTGAGGGAGTGCAAGACTGTCGGAGGATCTGTACTGCGGGGTGCCATAGTGTTGGAGTGGTCAGTACGGATGGAGTGCCATACTGGTGGAGGGTGAGTACGGATGGAGTGCGGCACTGCCAGTGGGTCAGTACTGAAGGAGTGCCATACAGTCGGAGGGTCAAAACTGAGGGATTTCCATACAGTTGGAGGCTCAGTACTGAGGGAGTGCCATACTGCTGGAGGATCAGTTAGGACGGAGTGCCATACTGTTGGAGGGACAGTTCCGATGGTGTGCCATTCGTTTGGAGGGCCGGTACTGAGGGAGCACCGCACTGTTGGAGGATCAGTATTGAGGGAGCGCTGCACTTTTGGCGCGTCAGTACTGAGGAAGTGCTGCACTGTTGGAGCGTCAGCACTGAGGGGGTGCCGGACTGTCGGAGGGTCAGTACTGGTGGTGCCGTACTGTTAGAGGGTTAGTTGTGATGGTGTGTCATTCTTTTGGAGGACCAGTACTGAGGGAGTTGTGCCCTGTCAGTTGGTCAGCACTGAGGGAGTGCCATACTGTCGGAGGGTCAGTACTGAGGCAGAGCCATACTGCCAGATGATCAGTACTGAGGGAGTGCCATACTGTCGGAGGGTCAGTACTGAGGGAGTGCCATACTGATGTAGGGTCAGTAGTGAGGGAGCGCTGCATTGTTGTTGAGTCAGTACTGAGGGAGCGCTACACTCTCAGATTGCTGGTCTTGAGACATACTGACTGCCAGCGTGTCAGTACTGAGGGAGTGCCGTACTGGTGGAGGTTCAGTACTGATGGAGTGCTGCACTGTTACAGGGTCAGTACTGAGAGAGCGTTGCACTGTCAGAGAGTCGATACTGAGGGAGAGCTGCACTGTCGGAGGGTCAGTACTGAGGGAGAGCCATACTCTCGGAGCTTCAGTACTGTGGGAATATCAAACTGATGGAGGGTCAGTATTGAGGGAATGCCATAGTGTTGGATAGTCAGTCTTGAGGGAGTGCTGTACTTTTGAAGGGTCAGTACTGAGGGAGTGCCATGCTGGTGAAGGGTCAGTAATGATGAGGTGCTGCACTTTTGGAGGGTCAGCACTGAAGGAGTGCCATACTGTCGGAGGGTCAGAACTGAGGGAGTGCAATACTGTCGGAGGCTCTGTACTGCGGGAGTGCAATACTGTTGGAGGGTCAGTACTGATGGAGTTCTGCAATGTTATAGGGTCAGCACTGAGGGACTGTTGCACTGTCAGAAAGTCGGTACTGAGGGAGTGCTGCACTGTCGGAGGGTCAGTACTGAGGTAGTGGTGCACTTTTGGAGCATCAGTCCTGAGGAAGTTCTGCAGCGTCAGATGGTCAGAACTGATGGAGTGCTGAATTGTTGTTGAGTCAGTGCTGAGGGGGCGCTGCATTCCCAGTACTGAGGGACTGCTGCACTGTCAGAATGTCAGTACTGAGGGAGTATCATACAATTGGAGGGTTAGTACTGAGGGTCAGCCATACAGTCAGAGGGTCAGTTCTGATGGTGGGCCATTCTTTTGGAGGGCCAGTACTGAGGGATTTCTGCCCTGTCAGATGGTCAACACTGAGGGAGTGCCATACTGTCAGAGTGTAAGTACTGAGGGAGTGTTATACAGTTGGATGGTCAGTATTGAGGGAGTCTCATACTATTGGAGGGTCAGTACTGAGGGAGAGCCATACTGGTAGAGGGTCAGCACTGAGGGAGTGCTACACTGTCGGAGGATCAGTACTGAGGGAGTGCGGCACTGCCAGTGGGTCAGTAGTGAAGGAGTGCCATACAGTCGGAGGGTCATAACTGAGGGATTTCCATACTGTTGGAGGCTCAGTACTGAGGTAGTGCCATACTGCTGGAGGATCAGTTAGGACGGAGTGCCATACTGTTGGAGGGACAGTTCCGAAGGTGTGCCATTCGTTCGGAGGGCCGGTACTGAGGGAGCACCGCACTGTTGGAGGATCAGTATTGAGGGAGCGCTGCAGTTTTGGCGCGTCAGTACTGAGGAAGTGCTGCACTGTTGGAGCGTCAGCACTGAGGGGGTGCCGGACTGTCGGAGGGTCAGTACTGGTGGTGCCGTCCAGTCAGAGGGTTAGTTCTGATGGTGTGTCATTCTTTTGGAGGACCAGTACTGAGGGAGTTGTGCCCTGTCAGTTGGTCAGTACTGAGGGAGTGCCATACTGATGTAGGGTCAGTAGTGAGGGAGCGCTGCATTGTTGTTGAGTCAGTACTGAGGGAGCGCTATACTCTCAGATTGTTAGTATTGAGGGATGCTGACTGCCAGCGTGTCAGTACTGAGGGAGTGCGGTACTGGTGGAGGTTCAATACTGATGGAGTGCTGCACTGTTACAGGGTCAGTACTGAGAGAGCGTTGCACAGTCAGAGAGTCGATACTGAGGGAGAGCTGCACTTTCGGAGGGTCAGTACTGAGGGAGTGCCATACTCTCGGAGCATCAGTCCTGTGGGAATATCAAACTGATGGAGGGTCAGTATTGAGGGAATGCCATAGTGTTGGATAGTCAGTATTGAGGCAGTGCTGCACTTTTGAAGGGTCAGTACTGAGGGAGTGCCATGCTGGTGAAGGGTCAGTAATGATGGAGTGCTGCACTTTTGGAGGGTCAGCACTGAAGGAATGCTGCACTGTCGGAAGGTCAGTACTGAAGGAGTGCCATACTGTCGGATGGTCAGAACTGAGGGAGTGCAATACTGTCGGAGGCTCTGTACTGCGGGAGTGCAATACTGTTGGAGGGTCAGTACTGAGGGAGTGCGGACTGGTGGAGGGTCAGTATTGATGGAGTTCTGCAATGTTATAGGGTCAGCACTGAGGGAGTGTTGCACTGTCAGAAAGTCGGTACTGAGGGAGCGCTGCACTGTCGGAGGGTCAGTACTGAGGTAGTGGTGCACTTTTGGAGCATCAGTCCTGAGGGAGTTCTGCAGCGTCAGATGGTCAGAACTGATGGAGTGCTGAATTGTTGTTGAGTCAGTACTGAGGGGGCGCTGCATTCTCAGTACTGAGGGACTGCTGCACTGTCAGAATGTCAGTACTGAGGGAGTATCATACAATTGGAGGGTTAGTACTGAGGGTCAGCCATACTGTCGGAGGGTCAGTACTGAGGGAGAGCCAGACTTCTAGAGGGTCAGTACTGAGGGAGAGCCATACTGTCAGAAGATCAGGACTGAGGGAGTGCCACACTGATGGACGGTCAGTCCTGAGGATGTGCCAGACATTTAGAGGGTCAGTACTGAGGGAGAGCCATCCTGTCAGAAGATCAATAATGAGGGATTGCCATACTGTGGGTGGGTCAGTACTGAGAGACTGCCATACTGATGGAGCTTCAGTACTGAGGGTGTGCCAGACTATTGGAGGGTCAGTACTGAGGGAGTTCTCTGCTTATGGTGGGTCAGTATTGAGGGAGTATCATACTATTTGGGGGCCGGAATGAGGGACAGCCACACTGATGGAGGGTCAGCACTGAGGGAATGCTACAATGTCAGAGGATCAGTCCTGAGGGTGTGCTGCACTGTTAGCGAGTCAGTGCTGAGGGAGTCTTTCGCTGCCAGAGGGTCAGAATAGAGGGTGAGCGGCACTGTCAGAAGATCAGTACTGAGGGAATGCTGCACTCTCAGAAAGTCTGTGATGAGGGAGTGCTGCACTGTCGGAGGATCAGTACTGAGGAAATGCTGCTCTCTCAGAGTGTCAGTACTGAGGGAGTGCTGCACTGTCAGATGCTTAGAACTGAGGGAGGGCTGCACTGCCAGATGGTCAGCACTGTGGGAGCGCTGCATTGTTGTTGAGTCTGCACTGAGGGAATGCTGCACGCTCAGAGTGTCAGGACTGAGGGAGCGCTGCATTATTGTTGAGTCGGTACTGAGGGGGCCCTGCACTCTCAGAGTGTCAGTACTGAGGAAGTGCTGCACTGTTGGAGAGTCAGCACTGAAGGAGTGCCAGACTGTCGGAGGGCCAGTACTGTGGGCCTGCCGTACTGTCAGAGAGTCAGTTCTGATGGTGTGCCCTTCTTTTGGAGGGCCAGTACTGAGGGATTTCTGCCCTGTCAGATGGTCATCACTGAGGGAGTGCCATACGGTCAGAGTGTAAGTACTGAGGGAGTGTTATACAGTTGGATGGTCAGTATTGAGGGAGTCTCATACTATTGGAGGGTCAGTACTGAGGGAGAGCCATACTGGTAGAGGGTCAGCACTGAGGGAGTGCTACACTGTCGGAGGATCAGTACTGAGGGAGTGCGGCACTGCCAGTGGGTCAGTAGTGAAGGAGTGCCATACAGTCGGAGGGTCATAACTGAGGGATTTCCATACTGTTGGAGGCTCAGTACTGAGGTAGTGCCATACTGCTGGAGGATCAGTACTGAGGGAGTGCTGCACTGTTAGAGATTCAGTACTGAGGGAGTGCTGCACTGTTAGAGAGTCGGTACTGAGGGAGCGCCGCACTGTCGGAGGATCAGTATTGAGGGAGTGCTGTACTTTTGGTGTGTCAGTACTGAGGAACTGCTGCACTGTTGGAGCGTCAGCAGTGAGGGAGTGCCAAACTGTCGGAGGATCAGTACTGTGGGAGTGCCGTACTGTCAGAGGGTCAGTTCTGATGGTGGTCATTCTTTTGGAGGGCCAGTACTGAGGGAGCTCTGCCCTGTCAGATGGTCAGCACTGAGGGAGTGACATCCTGTCGAGGGGTCAGTATTGAGTGAGTGCTGCACTGTCGGAGGATCAGTACTGCGGGAGTGTCGTGCTGTTGTCGGGTCAGTACTGAGCGAGTGCCGTTCTGGTGGAGAGTCAGCATTGAGGGAATGATGCACTGTTGGAGGGTCAGTAGTGAGGGAGCGCTGCATTCTCAGAGTGTTAGTATTGAGGGATGCTGACTGCCAGCGGGTCAGTACTGAGGGTGTGTTGCATTGTTGTTGAATCAGTACTGAGGGAATGCTGCACTCTCAGAGTGTCAATACTGAGGGAATGCTGCACTGTCAGATGGTCAGTACGGAGGGACTGTAACACTGCTGGAGTGTCAGTTCTGTGGGAGTGTCATACTTTCGGAGGTGCAGTACTCAGGGAATGCTGCACTGTTGGACGGTCAGTACTGAGGGAGTGCCATACTGCCGGCTGCTCTGCACCGAGGAAGTGCCTGCCGTTGGCGGATCAGTACTGAAGGAGTGCAGTCCTGGTGGAGGTTCAGTACTGATGGAGTGCTGCACTGTTAGAGGGTCAGTACTGAGGGAGCGTTGCACAGTCAGACAGTCGATACTGAGGGAGAGCTGCACTGTTGGAGGGTCAGTACTGAGGGAGTGCCATACTGTCGGAGCATCAGTACTGAGGGAGTATCAAACTGATGGAGGGTCAGTATTGAGGGAATGCCATAGTGTTGGATAGTCAGTATTGAGGGAGTGCTGCAGTTTTGGAGGGTCAGTACTGAGGGAGTGCCATACTGGTGAAGGATCAGTAATGATGGAGTGCTGCACTGTCAGAGGGTCAGTCCAGAGGAAATGCTGCACTTTCTGGGGGTCAGTACTGAGGGAGTGCCATACTGTCGGAGGGTCAGAACTGAGGGAGTGCAAGACTGTGAGAGGATCTGTACTGCGGGGTGCCATACTGTTGGAGGGTCAGTCATGAGGGAGTGCCATACTGATGTAGGGTCAGTAGTGAGGGAGCGCTGCATTGTTGTTGAGTCAGTACTGAGGGAGCGCTATACTCTCAGATTGTTAGTATTGAGGGATGCTAACTGCCAGCGTGTCAGTACTGAGGGAGTGCCGTACTGGTGGAGGTTCAGTACTGAAGGAGTGCTGCACTGTTACAGGTTCAGTACTGAGAGAGCGTTGCACAGTCAGAGAGTCGATACTGAGGGAGAGCTGCACTTTCGGAGGGTCATTACTGAGGGAGTGCCATACTCTCGGAGCATCAGTACTGTGGGAATATCAAACTGATGGAGGGTCAGTATTGAGGGAATGCCATAGTGTTGGATAGTCAGTATTGAGGGAGTGCTGCACTTTTGAAGGGTCAGTACTGAGGGAGTGCCAAACTGGTGAAGGGTCAGTAATGATGGAGTGCTGCACTTTTGGAGGGTCAGCACTGAAGGAATGCTGCACTGTCGGAGGGTCAGTACTGAAGGAGTGCCATACTGTCGGAGGGTCTGAACTGAGGGAGTGCAATGCCGTCGGAGGCTCTGTACTGTGGGAGTGCAATACTGTTGGAGGGTCAGTACTGAGGACACAGAGGTGGGAAAGAGGTTTTGGGCACAGCGGGGGAGAGGGAGATGGACATAGAGGGGGAGAGATGGATGGACACAGAAGGGGAGAGATGGATGGACACAGACGGGGAGAGAGGGATGGACAAAGAAGGGGAAGAGAGGGATGGACACAGAGGGGGAGAGGTGGATGGACAAAGAGGGGAGAGTAGGGGATGGACACAGAGGGGGAAAGTGAAGGGGATGGTGACAAGGAGGGAGAGAGGGGATGGACACAGAGGGACAGGAGAGAGGTGATAGACACATCGGAAGGGGGAGGGGGTTGAACATTGGGGGATAGAGGAGGGAGATAAGGGGAAGGACGGGGTGGACGCGGACTCCAGAGAGGGAGATAGGAGAGGGTGATGGATGCAGAGGGACGGGAGAAGGGTGATGGACTCTGAGGGGGGACGGGGATGTAAATTGGGGGAGAGGGGAGGGACACAGGGGGAGGGAGGGGGTGGACGCTGACTGGGGAGAGGGGGATAAGAGAGGGGTATGGACCTCCTGCGACTCCAGGCAGAAGTTCCTCCACTATCCCTGAATGGCCCGACCCTCACTCTGGCCATCCTCTTGTTCCTGACATAAGTGTAGAACGCCTTGGGATTTTCCTTAATCCTACCCACCAAGACTTTTTCATGTCCCCTTCTAGCTCTCCTAAGTCCATTCTTCAGTTCCTTCCTGGCTGCCTTGTAACCCTCTAAAGCCCTGTATGATTATTGCTTCCTCAAACTTAAATAAGCTTTAGTTTTAGTTTTAAAGATACAGCACTGAAACAGACCCTTCGGCAGACCGAGTCTGTGCCAACCATCAGCTATTTGTACCCATTTATACTAATCCTACATTCCTGCCACATCCACACCTGTCCGTATATTTCCCGACCACCTACCTATGCTAGGGGCAATTTATAATGGCCAATTTACCTACCAACCTGCAAGTCTTTTGGCAGGAAACGGAGCACCCGGAGAAAACCCACGCAGACACTGGGAGAACTTGCAAACTCCACACAGGCAGTACCCGGAATTGAACCCAGGTCGCTGGAGCTGTGAGACTGCAGTGCTAACCACTGCGCCACTGTGCCACCCTTTCTTCTTCCTCTTGACTAGCTGTTCTTGTCATCCAAGTTTCCTTTACCCTACCACCCCTTCCTTGCCTATCGGGACAAACCTATCCAGCAGTCGCAGCAACTGCTCCCTAAACAACCTCCACATTTCTGTCGTGCATTTCCCTGAGAACATCTGTTCCCAATTTAAGCAACTCAGTTCCTGCCGAATAGCATTGTTGTTCCCCCTCCCCCAATTAAATATTTTCACATCCCATCTGCTCATATCCCTCTCCATGACTATAGTACAGGTCAGGGAGTTGTGATCACTATCAGCGAAATGCTCTCCCACCGAGAGATCTGCCACCTGGCCTGGTTCGTTGCCAAGCACCAAATCCAAAATAGTCGCCCCTCTGGTCGGCCTATCTACATATTGAGTCAGGAAACCTTCCCAGGCACATTAACAAAATCTGCTCCATTCACATTATATGCACTAAGGAGGTTCCAATCAATATTAGGTAAGTTGAAGTCACCCAAGACAACAACGAGGAGGGATTGTCTACTGAGTCAGTATGGGTGGAAGTCAGAAACGGGAAAGGAGCAGTCACATTATTGGGCGTTTTCTATAGACCCCCCAATAGCAACAGAGACACGGAGGAACAAATTGGAGGCAGATTTTGGAAAGGTGTAGATTTTACAGGGTTGTTGTCATGGGTGATTTCAACTTCCCGAATATTGATTGTAACCTCCTTAGTGCAAATAGTTTGGATGGAGCAGTTTTTGTCAGGTGTGTCCAGGAAGGTTTCCTGACACAATATGCAGATAGGCCGACGAGCGGGGAGGCTATGTTGGATTTGGTGCTTGGCAACGAACCAGGCCAGGTGGCAGATCTCTCGGTGGGAGAGCATTTCGGTGATAGTGATCCGAACTCCCTGACCTTGACGATAGTCGTGGAGAAGGATAGGAGCAGACGGGATGGGAAAATATTTAATTGGAGTAGGGGAAATTTCAATGTGATTAGGCAGGAACTGGGCAGGTTAAATTGTGACAGATTTTCTCAGGGAAATGCACGACAGAAATGTGGAGGTTGTTCAGGGAGCTCTTGCTGCGACTTGTGGATAGGTTTGTCCCGATGAGGCAAGGAAGGGATGGTAGGGTGAAGGAACCTTGGATGACAAGAGATGTGGACCAGCGAGTCAAGAGGAAGAAGGAAACTTACTTAAGGTTGAGGAAGCAAGGATCAGACAGGGCTCTAAAGGGTTACAAGGTAGCCAGGAACGTACAGAAGAATGGACTTAGGAGAGCTAGAAGGGGACATGAAAAAGTCTTGGTGGGTAAGATTAAGGAAAGTCCCAAGGCGTTCTACACATATGTGAGGAACAACAGGAAGACCAAAGGGAGGGTAGAGCCGATCAGGGATAGTGGAGGGAACTTGTGCCTGGAGTCTGTGGAGGTAGGGGACGTCCTAAATGAATACTTTGGTTCAATATTCACTGGCGAGAGGGACCTGGTCGTTGGTGAGGACAGCGTGAAACAGGCTGATATGCTCGAACAGGTTGATGTTAAGAGGGAGGATGTGCTGCCAATTTTGAAAGACATGAGGATAGATACATCCCCTGGGCCAGATGGGATATACCCAAGGTTTTTACGGGAAGCGAGGGAAGAGATTGCCGCGCCTTTGGCGATGATCGCTGCGTCCTCACTGTCCACTGGAGTAGTACTGGATGATTGGAGGGTGGCAAATGTTATTCCCTTGTTCAAGAAAGGGAATAGGGATAACCCTGGGAATTATAGACCAGTCAGTTTACATCGGTAGTGGGCAAATTATTGGAGAGGATTCTGAGAGACAAGATGTATGATTATTTGGAAAGGCATAGTTTGATGAGAGACAGTCAGCATGGCTTTGTGAGGGGCAGTTCATGCCTCACAAGCCTTATTGAAATCTTTGAAGATGTGACAAAACACATTGATGAAGGAAGAGTGGTGGATGTGGCGGAGACGGATTTTAGCAAGGCCTTTGATAAGGTTCCCCATGGTAGGCTCATTCAGAAAGTAAGGAGGCATGGGATACAGTGAAATTTGACTGTCTGGATGCAGAACTGGCTGGCCTATAGAAGACAGCGGGTGGTAGTAGATGGAAAGTATTCAGCCTGGAGCTCGGTGACCAGTGGTGTTCCGCAGGAATCTGTTCTGGGACCTCGGCTCTTTGTGATCTTGATAAATGACATGGATAAGGAAGTGGAAGGCTGGGTTAGCAAGTTGACCGATGACACGAATGTTGCTGGAGTTGTGGATAGTGTGGAAGGCTGTTGTAGGTTGCAACGGGACATTGACAGGATGCAGAGCTGGGCTGAGAAGTGGCAGATGGAGTTCAACCTGGAAAAGTGTGAAGTGATTCCTTTTGGAAGGGCGAATTTGAATGCAGAATACAGGCTTAAAGACAGGATTCTTGGTAGTGTGGAGGAACAGAGGGATCTTGGGGTCCATGGCCATAAATTGCTCAAAGTTGCCACCCAAGTTGATACTGTTGTTAAGAAGGCGTATGGTGTGTTGACTTTCGTTAACAGGGGGATTGAGTTTAAGAGCCGCGGGGTTATGCTGCAGCTCTATAAAGCCCTGGTTAGACCACACTTGGAATATTGTGTTCAGTTCTGGTCGCCTCATTATCGGAAGGATGTGGAAACTTTAGAGAGGGTGCAGAGGAGTTTTACCAGGGTGCTGCCTGGACTGGAGGGCATGTCTTACGAAGAAATGTTGAGGGTGCTAGGTCTTATCTCATTGGAGAGAAGAAGGATGAGAGGTGACTTGATAGAGGGGTACAAGATGATGAGAGGCATTGATAGAGTGGATAGCCAGAGACTTTTTCCCAGGGCGGAAAGGGATATCTCCAGGTGGCATAGTTTTAATGCGATTAGAGGAAGGTTTTGGGGAGATGTCAGCGGTATGTTCTTTACACAGAGAGTGGTGGGTGCGTGGAATGCACTGCCAGGGGTGGTAGTAGAAGCAGATACTTTAGGGACATTTAAGCGACTCTTGGATAGGTACATGGATGATCGTAGAACGAAGGGTATGTAGGTCGTTTGATCTTAGAGTTGGTTAAAGGATCGGCACAACATCGTGGGCCGAAGGGCTTGTACTGTGCTGTACTGTTCTATGTTCTATGTTCTATGTTAACCCTGTTACTTCTGCACCCTTCCAAAATCTGCCTCCCAATCTGTTCCTCCGTGTCTCTGATCTTATTGGGGGGGTCTATAGAAAACTCCCAAGAAATTGACTGCTCCTTTCCTGTTTCTGACTTCCACCCATACTGACTCAGTCGAAGAACTCTCCTCGACGACCTCCCTTTCTGCAGCTATGATACTGTCCCTGATTAACAATGCCACTCCCCCACCTCTTTTACCTCCCTCCCTATTCCTTTTGAACCATCTTAACCCCGGAACATCCAACATCCATTCCTGCCCCTGCGACATCCAAGTCTCCGTAATGGCCACTGCATCGTAGCCCCAAGTACTGATCCATGCTCCAAGTTCATCACCCTTATTCCTGACACTTCTTGCGTTAAAATAGGCACACTTCAACCCATCATACTGGCTGAAACGTTGCCCTGTTAACTGTCTAACCTTCCTCCAGACTCTCTGCTCTCTGTATCTGCCTGTCCAACAGCTACCCCATCCACTGATCCGTAGCTCCGGTTCCCATCCCCCTGCCAAACTAGTTTAAACCCTCCCTAAGATCTCTAGCAAACATCCCGCAGAGGATATTGGTGCCCCTCCAGTTCAGATGCAACCCGTCCTTCTTGTACATGTCCCACCTTTCCCAAAAGGTAATCCAATGATCCACATATCTGAAGCCCTCCCTCCTGCACCAGCTCTGTAGCCACGTGTTCAGCTGCATTCGCTCTCTGTTTCTAGCCTCACAAGCACGTGGCACCTGTATCAATCCTGAGATTACTACTCTGCTCGTCCTGCCTTTTAGCTTCCAACCTAACTCCTATATTCGCTTTTCAGGTCCTCAACCATTTTTCTAGCTATGTCATTGGAACCGATGTGTACCACGACTGCTGGCTGCTCCCCCTCCCCCTTAAGAATCCCGTAGACGATCCGAGACATCCCTGACCCTGGCACCCGGGAAGCAACATACCATCCGGGAGTCTCGTTCGCGACCACAGAATCTCCTGTCTTTTCCTCTAACCATTGAATCTCCTTTCATTATCGTTCTCCTATTCTCCCCCCTTCCCTTCTGAGCCACAGAGCCAGGCTCAATGCCACAGACCTGGCCGCAGTGGCTTTCTCCTGGTAGGTCGTCGCCCCCAACAGTCTCCAAAACGGCTTACGTATTATTGAGGGGAACGGCCACAGGGGATCCCTGCACTGTGCGCCTATTCCCTTTCCCTACCCTGACGGTCACACAGCTACCTTTATCCTGTAACTTAGGTTTCACTACTTCCCTATAACTGCTCTCTATCACCCCCTCAGCCTTCTGAATGATCCGAAGTTCATCCAGCTCCAGCTCCAGTTCCCTAACTCTGTCTATTAGGAGCTGGAGTTGGGTGCTCTTCTCGCAGGTGAGGTCAGCAGGGACACAGGTGGTGACCCTTACCTCCCACATCCTGCAAGAGGAGCATGCAACTGCCCAACCTTCCATCCCCTCCGCTCTTAATTGACAACAGAGAATAGAAAAAGGGACAGAGGACACGGCAGCGGGGATTTAATTGCCTGTGCGCTGTTAACTGCAACCAGCGTTTACCAAAATGACTGAAGCGGGGTTCCTTATCCTCCTGGTCCAGGAGTCAGCAAAATGTCTGCGCACAGACACCAGTTTCAGTCGTAATAAATGTTGAGTTCCGTGGTTTCCATCCGGCCGCCAGTACTCTGTGACTGACAGCAGGCTGCACGGGGTTCGGCTTTGATTGACAGCTCTCCTATTGCACGGATCTCCCATGTAAGTAAAAGCAAAATACTGCAGATGTTGGAAATCTGAAATAAAAACAGGAAATGCTGGGAATACTCAGCAGGTCTGGCAGTATCTGTGGAGAGAGAAGCAGAATTAATGTTTCAGGTCGGTGACCTTTCAACAGAACTGGCAAATGTGGTTGACGGAGCCCGCAACTGTGTCCAGCCCATTTCCCGCACCTCTACCCTCACCCCTTCCACCCTCTCCCAGAACAGTGACAGGGTTCCCTCTTGTCCTCATTTTCCACCTCACGAGCTTCCACATCCAAAGGATCATCCTCTGCCATTTCCGACACGTCCAGCGTGATGCCACTGCCGAAAGCATCCTCCCCTCCCTTCCCTGGTCACCATTCCGAAGGGATCATTCCGTTCACGAAACCATAGTCCACTGCTCCATTACCCACACCGCCTCGTTCTCTTCCCACGGCACCTTTCCCTGCAATCGCAGGAGGTGTAATACCTGCCCATTTACTTCCTCTCTCCTCAGTAACCCACGCCCCAAACTCTCCCTTCAGGTGAAGCAGTGATTTACATGTACTTTTTTCAATGGAGTATACTGTATTCACTCCTCAAAATGTTGTCTCCTTGAGCGTTGTTGGAGCTGCATCCATCCAGCGATGGGTCAATACTGATGGAGCACTGCACTGTCGGAGGGTCAGAACTGGGGGAGCGCCGTACTGTCAGAGGGTCAATACTGAGGGAGCACTGCAGTGTTGGAGGTCAGTGCTCAGGGTGCACTGCAGTGTCGGAGGGTCAGTACTGAGGGAGCACTACACTATCAGAGGGTCAGAACTGAGGGAGTGCCGCAATGTCGGAAGGTCAGTACTGAGGGAGAAATGCCCTGTCGGAGGTTCAGTACCGAGGAAGCACTGCACTGTCGGTGGGTCAGTACTGAGGGAGCACTGCAGTTTCATTGGGTCAGTACTGAGGGAGTGCTGCACTGTCAGAGGGTCAGTACTGAGGGAGTGCTGCACTGTCAGAGAGTCACTACTGAGGGAGTGCTGCACTGTCGATGGGTCAGTACTGATGGAGCACTGCACTGTCAGAGTGTCAGTACTGAGGGGCACAGCAGTGTCGTAGGATCAGGACAGAGGGAGCGCTGCACTGTCAGAGGGTCAATACTGAAGGAGCACTGCAGTGTCAGATGGTCAGTACAGAGAGAGTGCTGCACTGTCGTAGGGTTACCACTGACGGAGTGCCATACTGTCAGAGTGTCAATTCTGAGGGAACACAGTGGTGTCACAATGACAGAACTGAAGGAGCACTGCACTGTGATAGGGCCAGTACTGAGGGAAGATTGCACTTTCGTAGGGTCAGTACTGAAGGGGCACAGCAGTGTCGTCGGGTCAGGACTGAGGGAGCACTGCACTGTCGGAGGGTATGTACTGGGGATTGCTGCACTGTCAGAGGGTCAGTATTGAGGGAGTACTGTAGTGTTTTATGGTCGGTACTGGCAGCACTATACTGTCAGAGGGTCAGTACAGTGGGAGAGCTGCACTGTCGTAGGTTCAGTACTGACGGAGTGCCATACTGTCGGAGGGTCAGGACAGTGGGAGCGCAGCGGTGCCATAGGGTCAGCACAGAAGGAGCAATGCACTGTCATAGGATCAATACTGAGGGAGTGCCTCAACGTCGTAGGGTCAGGAATGAGGGAAAACTGCTCTGTCGGAGGGTCAGTACTGAGGGGGCACTGCAATGTCATAGAGTCAGTACTGAGGGAGTGCTGCACTGTCAGATGGTAGGTACTGAGGGAGCACGGCAGTGTCATATGGTCAGTACTGAGGGAGTGCTGCACTGTCAGAGGGTCAGTACTGAATGAACATTGCAGTGTCATAGGGTCAGTACTGATGGAGCACTGCACTCTCAGAGGGACAGTACAGAGGGCATGCTGCACTGTCTTAGGGTCAGTGCTGAGGGAGTGCTGCACTGTCATAAGATCAGTACTGGCGCAATGCCATACTGTCGGACGGTAAGTACTGAGCGAGCACAGCGGTGTCATAGGTTCAGTACAGAAGGAGCACTGCACTGTCGAAGGCTCAGCACTGAGGGCGTGCGGCACTTTCGGAGGGTCAGTAATGAGGGAGTGCTGCAGTGTAAATGTGTCCGTACTGAGGGAGTGCTGCACTGTCAAAGGGTCAATACTGAGGAAGCACTGCACTGTCAGACGGTCAGTACTGAGGGAGTGCTGCACTGTCACAGGGTTACTACTGAGGAACCACTGCACTGTCAGAGGGTCAGTACTGAGAGAGTGCTGCAGTGTAAATGAGTCCGTACTGAGGAAGTGCTGCACTGTCAGAGGGTCAGTACTAAGGGAGCACTACAGTGTCATCGGGTCAGTACTGAGGGACTTCTGCATTGTCAGAGTGTCAATACTGAGGGAGTACTGCAGTGTCAGAGGATCAGTACAGAGGGAGTGCTGCACAGTCGTAAGGTCACTACTGACAGAATGCCGTACTGTCCGAGGGTCAGTACTGAGGGAGCACAGTCGTGTTATAGGGTCAGTGCTGAAGGAGCACTGCAGTGTCATAGGGTCAGTACTGAGATGGTGCTCCACTGTCAGAGGGTCAGTACTGAGCGAGTGCTTCACTGTCGGAGGGACAGTACTGACTGAGCACTGCACTGTCAGAGGGTCAGTACTGAAGAAGTGCTGCGCTGTCAGAAGGGCAGTACAGAAGGAGCACTGCAATGACGGAGGGTGAGTACTGAGGGAGTGCCGCACTTTCGGATCGTCAGGACTGAGGGGCCACTGCACTGTCTCAGGGTCAGTACTGAGGGAAAACTGTTCTGTCGGAATGTCAGTACTGAGTGGGCACTGCAATGTCATAGGGTCATTATTGAAGGAGTGCTGCACTGTGAGATGGTCACTGACGGAGTGCCGGACTGTCGGAGGGTCAGTACTGATGGAGCACAGCGGTGTGATCTGGTAAGTACAGAAGGAGCACTGCACTGTCAGAGGCTCAGCACTGAGGTAGTGCCGCACTGTCGGTGGGTCAGTACTGTGGGAGTGCCACAATGTCAGATGGCCAGTACTGGGGGAGCACTGCACTGTCGTAAGGTCAGTGCTGAGGGAGCACTGCAGTGTCAGAGGGTCAGTACAGAGGTAGTGCTGCACTGTCGGAGGGTCAGTACTGTGGGAGTGCCACAATGTCAGATGGCCAGTACTGGAGGAGCACTGCACTGTCGTAAGGTCAGTACTGAGGTAGCACTGCACTGCCAGAGTGTCAGTAATGAGGGAGCACTGCACTGCCATAGGGTCAGTACTGAGGGAGCACTGCGATGTCACAGGATCAGTACAGAATGAGTACTGCACTGTTGGGGACTCAGCACTGAGTGAGTGCCGCACTGTCGGACGGTCAGTACTGAGGGAGCACTGCACCCTCGGAGGGTCAGTACTGAGGGAGTGCCGCAATGTCAGAAGGACATTACTGAGGGAGCACTGCACTGTCGGAGGTTCAGTACTGAGGGTGCACTGCACTGCCAGATGGTCAGTACTGAGGGAGTGCTGCACTGTCGGAGGGTCAGTACTGATGGAATGTCGTACTGTTGGAGGTTCAGTACTGAGGGAGTACTGCGATGGCACAGGGTCAGTACTGAATGAGCACTGCACTGTCGGAGGCTCAGTACTGAGGGAGTGCCGCCCTGTCGGACGTTCAGTACTGAGGGAGCACTGCACCCTCGGGGGGTCAGTACTGAGGGAGTGCCGCAATTTCGGAAGGACATTACTGAGGGAGCACTGCACTGTTGGAGGTTCAGTACTGAGAGTGCACTGCTCTGTCGGTGGTTCAATACTCAAGGAGCACTGCACCGTCAGAGGGTCAGTACTGAGGGAGTGCTGCAATGTGAGAGGGTCAGTACTGAGGGAGCACTGCAGTGACAGAGGGTTAGTACTGCGGGAGAGCTGCACTGTCAGTTCTGAGGGAGCTTTGCAGTGTCATCGGGTCAGTACTGACGGAGCACTGCACAGTCAGATGGACAGTACAGAGGGCGTGCTGCACTGTCTTATGCTGACTACTGTCGGAGTGCCGTCCTGTCGGAGGGTCAGTACTGAGTGAGCACAGCGGTGTTATCGGGTAAGTACAGAAGGAGCATTGCACCATCAGATGCTGTGCATTGAGGAAGTGCCGCACTGTCGGAGGGTCAGTACTGAGGGATTGCTGCACTTTCGTAGGGTCACTCCTGACGGAGTGGCGTACTGTCGGAGGTTCAGTACTTAGGGTTTACAGCGGTGTCATAAGGTCAGTACAGAAGGAGCACTGAACTGTCGGAGGCTCAGCACTGAGGGAGTGCCGCGCTGTCGGAGGATTATTACTGAGGGAGCACTGCGGAGTCATTGGGTCAGTACAGAAGGAGCACTACACTGCCGGAGGCTCAGCACTGAGGGAATGACGCACTGTCAGAGGATAAGTACTGAGGGAGCGCTGCACTGTCAGGAAGTCAGTACTGAGGGAGCACTGCACTGCCAGAGGGTCAGTACTGAGGGAGTGCTGCACTGTCAGGAAGTCAGTACTGAGGGAGCACTGCACTGTCAGAGGGTCAGTACTGAGTGAGCACTGCTGTGTTATAGGGTCAGTACTGTGGGACTGCTGCACTGTCAGGGTGTTCGATACTGAGGGAGCACTGCAGTGTCAGATGGTCAGTACTGAGGGAATGCTGCACTGTCGGAGGGTCAGTATTGCGGGTGCGCTGCACTGTCAGAGTTTTGTTCAGCCTTGACGAAATCTATGCTGGCTATTCTTAACTAACTGAAACTTCTCTGAATGTCAGTTGATATTTTCCCGGATTATTATTTCTAAAACCTTACCGACCACGGATGTTTATACTAACTGACTTTTACTTTCTAGGACTGTCATCACACACTTTCTTGAATGAAGGTCTTACATTTAGCAGTTTACAATCTTCCAGCATCACACTCGCATCCAGCAAAGACTGGAAGATTACAGCAACCTCGTCTGCTATTTCCGCCCCCATCATTTTTAATAACTGGGGATGCAAGCCATCCAGTCGAAGTGCCTTATGTACTATAAGCCATCCTTTTTAGCACCTTTCCAGACCATTTTTTGTATCCGGCTCCACGATGTCTACTCACTCCACTTCCACTGATATTTTGTCAGCCTCCATTCCTCTGGTGAATACTGATAAAAGGTAGTCATTAAGTGTATTAGCATTACCCTGCACCTCTAAGTATGTATTACCCTATGTGTCCCTAATAGGCCACATTCCTCCTTGCACAACTCATTTAATAGGCTGTCATTGCATTCTGATATTCTCTCTTTACTGGTCTTATTTTCCTCCCCACCTCTCCTCTCAACTTACTGCCACTGGCCTGGCTCTCACTTGAGTTCACCTGACATGCATCACGTGCCTTGTTTTTTGATTGTTTCATCATCATCTATATCTCCTTCATCAACCAAGGTGACATGTTCTTCATTCCGCTACCTTTCACCCTTGGTGGGATATTCCTAATATGGAACTGAAGCACCTCTTCCTTAAATATAACCTATCGTGCTGATGCAGATCTTCCTGCGAATCTTTGGTTCCATTCTTCCCAACTGGATCCCTTCTCATTTTTTGAAATTAGTCCCCTTCCAATCAAGACACTTTCCATTATTTTGTTCTTTGCTTTTCCGCATTACTAGTCGAAAACCTATGATACGATGATCACTCTTACCCAAGTATTTCTGCATAGACGCCTGGTCCACTTCGGTTAGCTCATTTCCCAACACCAGAGTTCGCAATTCCTCTCTTCTCGTTGGCTGAGAGCATGCCGATCAAGAAATTTCTCCTGACACATTTTACAAATTCCTCCCAGTCCTTAATCTTTAATCCAAAATCATATCAATCAACTGTTTGGTCATTAAAGTTCCCAAATATCACCACACTTTAGTTGTTGCACATCTCTGTGATTTCCCTGAGATTTGCTCCTCTACCTCTTTTGTACTATTTGGAGGCCTAGAGAATACCCCGAGGACAGCAATCATGCATATTCTGCTCCTCATCTTGGAATAATGGATTCTGTACTTGCCATGTCGAAGCACGTCCCTTTCCAGCAATGAAAAGTCTTCCTTAATTAGTACTGCCACCCCTTTATATCTTTGTATCCTTATATATTAAGGGCCCGGACCTCGTTTCCATTATTTCCACTACTTCGCATTCCCATATTTAAACATTCGCTCACCGACCTTAAACACCACACTTTGTGTGTTCACACATGTATTGTACTCCCGTCTTTGAATTCCTCGTAGTCCTTCTCAGTCCACTGCCATCTAATGCAGACTCACTTTCCTCACTTCAAATATCTATTTTTTATATTATGCATACATGGCTTGTGGGCGTCATTGGCTTTTTCCAGCATTTAGTTTCCATTCCTAATTGCCCTGGAGAAGGTGGTGGTGAGCTGCCTTCTTGAATCGCTGTAGTCCATGTGGGGTAGGTACATCCAAAGTGCTGTTAGGAAGAGATTTCCAGAATTTTGACCGCGCAGCATTGAAGGAACGGCTATATAGTTCTACGTCAGAATGGTTTGTGACTTGTAGAGGAAGTTCCCATGCATGTGCTGACCTCGGCCTTCTAGTTGGTCGAGATTGCCTGTCTGTCAGGTACTGTCAAAGGAGCCTTGGTGCATTGTTGCGGTGCATCGTGTAGATGGACTACTGCTCTCACTGTGTGTCAATGGTGGAGGAATTGAATGTCTGTGGCTGGAATACCAATCAAGCAGGCTGCTTTCTCCTGGATGGTGGCGAGCTTCTTGAGTGTTGTTGGAGCTGCACCCATCAAAGCAAGTGGAGATTACTTCATCAAACTCTTGACGTGTGCCTTGTAGATGGTGGAAAGGATTTGGGGAGTCTGCAGGTGAGTTACTCGCCACATGATTCCTAGCCTCTACCTGCTCTTGCAGCTATTGTATTTATATGGCTACTCTATTTTATTTTATTGTCAATGGCAAACCCCAGGATGTTGACAGTGGGGGATTAAGCGATCGTAATGCCATTGAATGTCAAGGGGAGATGGTTAGATTCTCTCTTGTTAGAGATGGTCATTGCCTGGCAATTGTGTGGCGTTTATGTTACTAGCCACCGATAACCACAAGGCTGTATATTGCCCAGGTCCTCCTGCGTTTCTACACGGGTTGCTTCAGTATCTGAGGAGTTAGGAATGGTGCTGAACATTGTGCAATCATCAGCGAACATCCCCACTTCTGACCTTAGGATTGAAGGAAGGTCATTGATGAAGCAGCTGAACGTGGTTGGGCCGAGGCCACTACCCTGAGGAACTCCTGGAGCTGAGATGATTGACCTCCAACAACCACAACCATTTTTATTTGCGCTCGTTATTACTCCAACCAGCGGAGAGTTTTCCCCCGATTCACATTGACTTCACTTTTGCTAGGGCTCCTTGCTGCCATACTCGGTCAAATGCTGCCTTGATGTCAAGGGTAGTCACATTTACCTCAACTCTTGAGTTCAACACTTTTGTCCATGTTAGGACCAAGTGTGTAATGAGGTTAGGAGCTGAGTGGCCCTGGCGGAACCCAAACAGAGCGTCACTGAGCAGGTTATTGCTAAGCAAATGCCGCTTGATAGCTTTGCAGATGACACCTTCCATCACTTTACTGATGATTGAGAACAGACTTATGGGGCAGTAATTGGCTGTTTGAACTTGTCCTGATTTTTGTGTACAGGATGTACCTTGGCAATTTTCTACTTTTATAGGTAGAGGACAATTTGCAGCAGTACTGGAACAGCTTGGCTAGGGGTGTGGCAAGTTATGGAGGACAGGTCTTCAGTTCTATTGCCGGAATATTGTCAGGGCTTATAGCCTTTACAGTATCCATAGCCTTCTGTCGTTTCTCCATATCATGCAGAATGAATAAAATTGGCTCAAGTCTGGCATCTGTGATGCTGGGGACTTCATTAGAAGGCCGACATGGATTATCAACTCGGCACTTCTCGCTGGAGATGGTTGCAAATGCTTCAGCCTTATCTTTGCACTGATGTGCTGGGTTCGCCCATCATTACGAATGCTGATATTTGTGGAGCCACCACCTCGGTCTTTTTGTTTATTTGTCCACCATCATTTACAGCTGGACGTGGCAGGACTGCATCTGATCCATTGGTCATGGGATCGCTTAGCTCTGTCTATCGCATGCTGCTTACACAGTTTCGCACACAAGTCGTCCTTTGTTGCAGCTTCACCAGATTGACACCCCATTTTGAGATATGCCTGGTACTGCTCCTGGCACGCCCTCCTGCACTCTTCATTGAACCAGGGTTGGTCTGCTGGCTTGATGGTAATTGTCGATTGGGAATAAGCCAGCCATGAGGTTACAGATTGTGGTAGAGTACAATTCTGCTGCTACTGATGGCCCAAAGCGCATCATGGATGCCCAGTTTTGCACTGCTAGATCTGTTTGAAATCTATCCCATTTCGGACGGTGTTTGTGCCACACAACACGATGGGGTTTATCCTCAATGTAAAGGCATGCTTTTGTCTCCACAACGACTGTGCGATGGTCAGTCCTACCAATAGTGTCATGGACAGATACATCTGCAGCAGGCAGATTGGTGAGGAAAGGTCAAGTATGTTTTTCTTCAAGTTATCCTCATAACTGAAATTCCTCATCACTGGAATCATTCTCATGAATCTTTTCTTTACTCGCTCCAATGCTCTCATGTCTTTCCTAATGTGCGGCTTCCAGAACTGGACGCAATACTCGAGCTGAGGATGAACGAGTGTCTTATCCACGTTCAGCATAACTTCCTTCCTCTTGTGCCCTATGCCCATATTCATGCCCAGGATACTGTATGCTTTATTAACTGCTCTCTCAACCTGCCCTGCCATCTGCAATGACTTATGCACGTATACACCTAGGTCGTTCTGCCCCTGCACACTCTTTAGAATTGTACATTTTATTTAATATTGTCTCCCCATGTTCTACCGACCAGCATGAATCACATCCCATTTCTGTGCATTTCACTTCATCTGCCACCTGTCTTCTCATTCCACCAATGTATCTATCTCCTTTCGGAGTTCTACACAACCCTCCTCAGTTATGTTATGTGTGAACAGTTATTTTAAGACTGCATAAGGTATTTAGTGGGGATCCCCAGTGGTCAGTGTTGGGATGCCTGCTTTTCATGACCTGCATTAATGACCTAGACTTTGTTGTGCAGGGCACAATTTTTCAAAAAAAGTTGAGCATGAAAAAGGACTTGCTAGTATTGTGAACCATGAGGAGGATAGTGATAATCTTCAACAGGATATAAACAGGCTGATGGTATAGGCTGACAAGACAATAACGAGGAGATTTGATATCATGAGGGGTCTGGACAGAATATACACGGGATACGGAGAAATTCAACGATTGGCTCAAGGATCCAGGACTAGAGGATCGAGAACGAAAGAAAGGCGACTTAATGTGAAGTGCAAAAGATGAAGCAGTGACATGCGGAAAACTTTGTTTTATGGAACAAGTGCTTAGGATCTGGAATTCAGTGACTGGCAGTGCGGTAGAGACAAGTTCAATTGGGGCCTTCAGAAGTGTACTGACTAATTATCTGAAGATTAATAAAAACAATGAAGGGCTACAGAAAAAAAACAGGGGAGTGGGACTAGGTGAGTTGCTCTTTAAGAAAACGGTCACTGACACGGCTTGCCAAATGCCTCCTTCTATGCTGTAACCATTCTATTATTCTTTGACTGTACCTTAGTCTGTCCCCGTTGACTGTATCAAACATCTCGGAGAGATCTACAAAAGAAGAGTACATGCCTATGTTGTATTCTCCACTTTTCTCCTGGACCTGTCTCAGCACAAAAATCATACCTAAAGTTCTTCATTGGGTCTGAATCTTCACAGACTCTCACGGATCCTCTCTGCATCTATTGTCGGAAAACGTTTAGTTCGAATCAAAATGGTCAAGATTTTGCCTGCAATAGACAGTAAACTTCCGTAGTTTGAATAGTCAGAACTCTCTCCCTTGTTTCTCTTTTTGTTGTTGAGGCAGACAGTCACTGCACCTGGAAGGTTCTGAAGCAATGTACTTTTCTTCCAGCATGCCGAAAGCCCATCTGTAAGCCTATCAAGGTTCACATATCTTCCCTGTTTATAAACCTTGGCAGGAATCCCATCTATTCCAGGGGCTTTAGTGATTTTAATTGTGCTGCAGCGGTCTTGATCTTTTCATGTGTGGTGGTCCATCCAGCTCGCATTTCACTTCCCTCTTCGAGATCATTGCGATGGACGTCTCCTACACCATCTGAGTGTCATCAAATAGGCTCTCATAGTAATCTGACTACTTGTTGCCAAGATAACATCAGTGTCTTTGGGCATTGTTGTTCCATCCGAAGACTTTAATGGTGCCTGCACATGGTGGAAGGTCCATATACAGATCTCAAGGCTTCTGAGTAGAATTTCATATCTCCCGTAGCTGCATACATCTGTGCCTTCTCAATGACCACTGTTCGTGAATTTCTTTGGTTGGCATGGAGGTTGGTTTGCAGAGGGATGCAGGCTTCCCTATATGCAGCTTTTGTAGCCTGCTCATCAGTACATGCAAGTTATCGATTGAGACAGATGTGTTTCTTCTGAAGAAGCTCTTGGATTTCAATATAATTTTTCTCGAAAATAATCTTGGCTTCTTCTGGTTGAGAAGCCAACCAGCTCTGCAGTTTCTTTTCAACCTTAAAGGACGGAGTTCAACTGTCCCCACTGCTTTGCTGGATTAATATCACTATCCAGAGTCGCTTCACTGCAGAGGCTCTGTTCAAGCTTGCTCTGGGAACGGTTTTCCTCCTGTAATTAGAATTCATGGACTTGCGTTTTCCTTGTTTGTGGCTCTTTTATTCATTTGGGCAATGGTTTGATTGTGAAGGCAAGATTGAGTCGAAACAGTATGTGGCTGCTATCGCAGTCAGGACTTGGCGTCACACGACTGTGTAGCACGTCCCATATTTTTCGTTGCTGCACCAGAATATAACCCAATAAGTGCTCGTGCTTTGAGCCTGGATGCCTTCAGCTGATTTGAAATCCAGCTCTCTGATGGAATCAGAATTAGTAAATCTGAGTCCGGACTCCATACATAATTCCAGCATAATTCGACCATATTTTCATTACATTTGCCAATACCATATCTTCCCCAGACAGTTTGTCAATGCTCTTGGTCAGGCCCAACTCATGCATTGAAATCTCGAAATCAGGTGAACTTATCATTCGAGTCAAACTTCAGTAGAAGATTATGCAGCTCACCGAAGAAGCTTTCTTTCATCACCATATCGGCTTGTAGGGTAGGTGAATATATGCTGATAATGGTAGCGAATTGATCGTCCTGGACTGATAATCGTGAGGATATGAGGCGTTTAGAAAAGCCCATGGGGAGGTTCTTACACATGCTAGCAATATATGTTTTAGTCACAAATTCCTTAAGAGGGATCACTCAACTTTAATTTTCTCTGCCCAGAAAAGCCTGCGCCATTTTCTGTTATTGATCCCTGCTCTGTAAAGTAAACTTCACAGAATGATGTGATGTCAATGTCCAGATGGGCATGCTCACTGGCTATTCGTGTGGAAGATCTTTCATGGAGTCTGTAATCATCTTAATCTGACATTGTGTGAATAATCCAGCCCGCAAGCTTCAAGATTTTTATTTCTAATTTGCTTTTTTTTTGCATTTATATGTGTTACTTCATTCTTTTGCACTGCTGTACGAGATGCCCGTTGGCTACGGTTCGCCAACAAGGAGAGTTGAGACAAGGATTGTCTGGGCCATCTTTTTAGGCCCATCCCCATTCGGAACAAGCAGTATTATTCCGAGAGAATACTGCTTCGTCACTCAGAGTGTTGCCAGATGATGTTGTTGTCTCAGCTCAACAGTCAAATAACTCATGATGCTGAACCACTTGCATGCAGAATTGAAGCTGAATCTGCCAGTGCCACCTTGCACCTGCCATTGTCGCCTCTCCCCATCGCTGTCTGGTACACTTCCTTACTGTGGTAACTGTTTAAAGTGGAAACCAGCTAGTGCAGCCGAATCCCATTCTTCAGGCTGTGTCATTCTATTCAGTGTCGCAGCAGGCTGAAACAGCTGAAGCAATTGAAAAGATGCATTTGCTGTGGCAGAGGTGCATTAGTGTTAAATATGATGGTGGTTTATTGCTGAAACTTGGGTTCAATAGAAATACTTTAGTGCTGATTTTTGGGGGGACGGGGCGGCGGCGGTGGGAGGAAGTGAACAAGTGCTGCAAGATGGCGATGGCAAAGAAGAAGCAAAGTCTGTGGATGTTGCTGTGAGCAGACGAACCACAACCCTACGCAAATCTCAATGGGGCCTGCACTTTACTCCATCAACTAACAGGTAGAGGTTAGCACTGAGATTGTTTCAGCAGAAGGTTATGCCTCAGGTTTGGTGACTGTTCGGATTAAGGTTGTGCTTTGTTTCATAGTTAGTGTTACATTTCGTGTTGCGGTTAACAGAGAGCTCGATTAAGGGTTAGGTTCAGTTTAGCAATTTGTGTTAAGGTTCTGGTTTGCGACTGGTTCATTTTACTGTATGTGTTCGGTTAGTTATAGCGTTAGGTTTAGATTAGGAATACAATTTGAGTAAGGGCTAGATTTAGCATTCGGGTTAGTTTGGGGTTAGTCTTGCAGTTAGATTTATGGTCAGGTTGACAGTTTGGTTAAGCATTGATTTGAGGTTCAACATTATGGTTGCACTTAGGCTTCGGCATACCGTTAGCATAGAGTTGTTATCTCTGGGTTGTTGCCCGTGCCACGTGCTAGCGAAGCGAGGAATAGGGAGAGAGAGGAGGTGAACACGTGGCTGCAGGGATGGTGCAGGAGGGAGGGTTTTGGTTTCCTGGATAATTGGGGCTCTTTCTGGGGTAGGTGGGACCTCTACAAACGGGGTGGTCTTTACCTGAACCAGAGGGGTACCAATATCCTGAGGGGGAGATTTGCTAGTGCTCTTCGGGGGTTTAAACTAATTCAGCAGGGGGTTAGGAACCTAAATTGTAGTTCCAGTGTACAGGATGTTGAGAGTAGTGATGTCAGGGATAAGGTTACAAGGACGCAAGAGGGCACTGGCAAGCAAGAACTTGGTTGAAAGTGTGTCTGCTTCAACGCCAGGAGCATCCAGAATAAGGTGGGTGAGGTTGCAGCATGGGTTGGCACCTGGGATCTCGATGTTGTGGCCATTTCAGAGACATGGGTAGAGCAGGGACAGGAATGGATGTTGCAGGTTCCGGGATTTAGATGTTTCAGTAAGAACAGAGAAGATGGTAAAAGGGGGGGGGGGGGTGGGGGGAGGGTGTGGCATTGTTAATCAAGGAGAGTATTACGGTGGCAGAAAGGACGTTTGAGGACTCGTCTACTGAGGTAGTATGGGCCGAGGTTAGAAACAGGAGAGGAGAGGTCACCCTGTTGGGAGTTTTCTAGACCTCCGAATAGTTCCAGAGATGTAGAGGAAAGGATAGCGAAGATGATTCTCGACAGGAGCGAGAGTAACAGGATTGTTGTTATGGGGGACTTTAACTTTCCAAATATTGACTGGAAATACTATAGTTCGAGTACTTTAGATGGGTCAGTTTTTGTCCAGTGTGTGCAGAAGGGTTTTCTGACACAGTCTGTAGACAAGCCAACCAGGGGCGATGCCACACTGGATTTGGTACTGGGTAATGAACCCGGCCAGGTTTTATATTTAGACGTAGGTGAGCACTTTGGTGACAGTGATCACAATTCGGTTAGGTTTACCTGAGCGATGGGCAGGGACAGGTATATACCGCAGGGAAAGAATTATAGCTGGGGGAAAGGAAATTATGATGCGATTAGGCAAGATTTAGGATGCGTAGGATGGGGAAGGAAACTGCAGGGGATGCGCATAATCGAAATGTGGAGCTTATTCAAGGAGCTGCTGCTGCGAGTCCATGATAAGTATGTACCTGTGAGGCAGGGAGGAAGTTGTCGAGCGAGGGAGCCGTGGTTTACTAAAGAGGTTGAAGCGCTTGTCAAGAGGAAGAAGAAGGCTTATGTTAGGATGAGACGTGAAGGCTCAGTTAGGGCGCTTGAGAGTTACAAGCTAGCTCGGAATGATCGAAAGGGAGAGCTTAGAAGAGTGAGGAGAGGACACGAGAAGTCATTGGCGGATAGGATCAAGGAAAAACCTAAGGCTTTCTATAGGTATATCAGGAATAAAAGAATGACTAGAGTTAGATTAGGGCCAATCAAGGATAGTCGTGGGAAGTTGTGTGTGGAATCAGAGGAGATAGGGGAAGCGTTAAATGAATATTTTTCGTCAGTATTTACAGGAGAGAAAGAAAATGTTGTCGAGGAGAATACTGAGATACAGACTACTGGGCTAGATGGGATTGAGTTTCACAAGGAGGATGTGTTATCAATTTTGGAAAGTGTGACAATAGATAAGTCCCCTGGGCCAGATGGGATTTATCCTAGGATTCTCTGGGAAGCAAGGGAGGAGATTGCAGAGCCTTTGTCCTTGATCTTTATGTCGTCATTGTCGACAGGAATAGTGCCGGAAGACTGGAGGATAGCAAATGTTGTCCCCTTGTTCAAGAAGGGGAGTAGAGACAGCCATGGTAATTATAGACCTGTGAGCCTTACTTCGGTTGTGGGTAAAATGTTGGAAAAGGTTGCAAGAGATAGGATTTATAATCATCTTGAAAATAATAAGTTCATTAGCGATAGTCAGCACGGTTTTGTGAAGGGTAGGTCGTGCCTCACAAACCTTATTGAGTTTTTTGACAAGGTGACCAAACAGGTGGATGAGGGTAAAGCCGTGGATGTGGTGTATATGGATTTCAGTAAGGCGTTTGATAAGGTTCCCCACGGTAGGCTATTGCAGAAAATACGGAAGTATGGGGTTGAAGGTGATTTAGACCTTTGGATCAGAAATTGCTAGCTGAAAGAAGACAGAGGGTGGTGGTTGATGGCAAATGTTCATCCTGGAGTTTAGTTACTAGTGGTGTACCGCAAGGATCTGTTTTGGGGCCACTGCTGTTTGTCATTTTTATAAATGACCTGGATGAGGGTGTAGAAGGGTGGGTTAGTAAATTTGCGGATGACACGAAGGTCGGTGGAGTTGTGGATAGTGCCAAAGGATGTTGTGGGGTACAGAGGGACATAGATAGGCTGCAGAGCTGGGCTGAGAGATGGCAAATGGAGTTTAATGCGGAGAAGTGTGAGGTGATTCACTTTGGAAGGAGTAACAGCAATGCAGAGTACTGGGCTAATGGGAAGATTCTTGGTAGTGTAGATGAGCAGAGAGATCTTGGTGTCCAGGTACATAAATCCCTGAAAGTTGCTACCCAGGTTAATAGGGATGTTAAGAAGGCATATGGTGTGTTAGCTTTTATTAGTCGGGGGATCGAGTTTCGGAGCCACGAGGTCATGATGCAGCTGTACAAAACTCTGGTGAGACCGCACCTTGAGTATTGCGTGCAGTTCTGGTGACCGCATTATAGGAAGGATGTGGAAGCTTTGGAAAGGGTGCAGAGGAGATTTACTAGGATGTTGCCTGGTATGGAGGGAAGGTCTTACGAGGAAAGGCTGAGGGACTTGGGGTTGTTTTCGTTAGAGAGAAGGAAGAGGAGAGGTGACTTAATAGAGACATACAAGATAATCAGAGGGTTAGATAGGGTGGATAGTGAGAGTCTTTTTCCTCGGATGAGGATGGCAAACACGAGGGGACATAGCTTTAAGTTGAGGGGTGAAAGATTTAGGACAGATGTCAGAGGTAGTTTCTTTACGCAGAGAGAAGTAGGGGCGTGGAACGCCCTGCCTGCAACAGTAGTAGACTCGCCAACTTTAAGGGCATTTAAGTGGTCATTGGATAGATATATGGATGTAAATGGAATAGTGTAGGTCAGATGATCGGCGCAACATCGAGGGCCGAAGGGCCTGTACTGCGCTGTAATATTCTAAAAAATTCTAATTCTAAATTGCCCCTAGTGTAGGTAGGTGGTAGGAGAATGGTGGGGATGTGGTATGGAATATGGGATTAATGTCGGATTAGTATAAATGGGTGGTTTAATAGTCAGCACAGACTCGGTGGGCCGAAGGGCCTGTTTCAGTGCTGCATCTCCAAATAAATAAATTGAGCAGCTACATTTCCTGTGATGCATTGAGCAGCGCCATCTTTCATCCTGGCAGCTGCCTGGAACGTCTCAGACAGTGACGTTTCAGTGGAAGAAGCTGCATTTGCGCATGTGCTAGTACTGTGCCACCCAGTGGTTGCATTGTCAGCAAACGCAGCGGGAAGTTTAAAGTGTTGATGTTTTCTCTGTTCCTGTGATGCTTCCTTTGCTTCAGTCCCTCTGATTTACATCCTTCCTTTTCAACTGGCTCCATTTCACTCACAAAGCACCAAGTACTAATCTTTCTGCTTGTCTACTTTACAAAGCCGCTCCCTCCCAGCTAACCTGTTTCTCTGTCGCCTCCCGTCCACCCCTGGCAGCCCTTCCTCTGAGCAAAGATACTATCCCCATTTGTGTTGTTCCTTCACTGTTCTCTGTTTTACTTTGTCTGTGAAGGGAAAGAGCGGAGCTGCTCGACTGGACACGGATGTTGCCCCGACCTGCACCTCTCCCGATCGCTCCCGCATCGCACGCTGACCCTGACGGCGAGAAGCGGGAGGGAGCTGCCTTCGCCACCCCCCGCGGAGGGACTGGGCCGAGCACCCCGGCGGAGCCAGCGGCTGGCCCCAGGGATCATTAGCGGGTGTCTCTGACGGTGAGAGGGGACAAGCCCAGCAGCGGCCCCCCTCTCCCTCGCAGGACGACCAGGCTGGAAAACCTGTCAGAGACATTTTCTTTTAAGGCTTTGATTGTGAATCGAGCAGCAAACAAAAAAAAAAAACAAAAGCTTGGTGGAGATGCCAGCGAGCTGCCGGGACTGTGCTGATAGTATTGCTGGAGGAGGCTGGTGCTCTGATCAAGGGGGACGGAAATAAGGGACAGGGATGTTAAGCAGTCACATCCTAGTCAAACTGCCGCAGAATTGGCAACGCTGCACCAATCCTGATAAAGGGGCAATGAGATGACTTGGGCCTGTGGTTAAAAAGTGCCAGAACACCCCCCCTGGTAGTTGTGGGTGGTAAGAGGGCAGCACCATAGAACTGGGAGAGTGTGGGGGGAGGGGGGTTGGGGAGTTGGCGGTCTTGTGCAACAGATTAACTATTTCATCAAACAGTAGAAGGTTTCTTCCCCGTGTCCTGATCAATAGTTGTCCCTCGACCAGTAACCTGTAAACTCATGATCACATTACAGTTTCTGGGAACTTGATGTGCCCGAATTTGCTGTCAGGAAGAGAGATGAGGTTCCTCAAAGTGAAAATAGGGAGTTAGGCAGAAGGTTAAAAAGCAGGACCTCGAGGGTTGGAATCTCAGGATTTACTCCCTGTGCCACGTGCCAGTGAGTGTAGGAATAGCAGGATAAGGCAAATGAATGCGGGGCTGAAGAGCTGGTGTAGGCGGGAGGGCTTCAGCTGCTTTGATCATTGGGATCTCTTCTGGTGCAGAGGTGACCTGTACAAGAGGGACGGGTTGCATCTAAACTGGAAGGGGACCAATATCCTTGTGGGGAGGTTTGCTAGTACTACTCGGGAGGGTTTAAACTAGTCTTGCGGGGGGCGGGGTCGTGGGACCCAAAGTAGAAGTCTCTCAGATGAGATAGTTGAGGCAAATGGGTTTTTAAAAGGACAATTTGGTAGATTCACCATTACTGTGAGAAACTGTTAATTCCAGATTTATTTCATTAATTGTATTTAAATTCCCCAGCTTCTGTGGTGGGGTTGGCATCTGCGTCTCGGGATGAGTCTGGGCCTCTGGATTACTAGCGCCACACTGTTGCTCAAGGTGACCCTCCTCAGACACACTCAATCCCCCTTACTGTCACCAATACTAGCCATCTATTTGGACTGCGGTGGAAAGGGCAGGGTAGTGGGACTAGATAGATAGCTCTTGCAGGAGGGAGCTAGTATGGGTTGGACGGGCAAAATGGCCGCCTTCTGTGCTCTAGATGATTATATTGGACAGTTGCAATACTCAGGGACACTCTCCATTTCGGACTGTGATGCCTTTCTGGATGGTCACTCACTTCCCTCTTTCCACTAAGCCCCTGTCCCTGCACCTTCTTTCTGTGTAAGCTCCAGGTCCTTGACCGAGATCTGGACATTGATCAGAGCAGAAATTAAATGTTGAAGTATTTTGTTAACGTCCCTGCGTCCATTCACTTTCTTATTCAAGATGTTGCATCTTCTGCCCTGTTTGAACCTTCAGTTGTGGTGGTGACAGGCATTCTCAGATTCTGATGCTCTGTAATAAATAGGAGGATTAGATGGAAATATTAATATGATAAGGAGAGCATTGCTTTGTAAGGCACGTGGTCAGTCCCATCTCCCTCAACAGTATAACAGTTGTTGGCTCGGAGATCAAGCAATTCCCAAGTGCTGCGATCAACCCTCCACATCAGGTTTAACACAGACAGCTGCCCAGGGCAATGCAACAAGTCCTGCTGATCTCGACAACCTAGTTCTGGACGCATTCTCATTGGCTGAGTCTCTACACGGACAGTGCCCATTGGTAAGAGTTATTCAAGCAGTGCAAGGCAAATCCAGACTTACTCCTGAAAGAGAGAATATGCAGTATGGGAACATGAAGCAGGGCAATCATTGGTGAATTAAATGATTCTTCACTCAGGTTTTATTCAGCATGAAAATTCGTTAAAAATATGAGCAGATCTTTCGCTAAATAATTTCGATTTGCTGAGTTTTAATATAAAATTCTGCTACTTTATCAATGAACACAATATCGAGAGAGGTATGATTTCTCTGTTCTCCATCTTCATGCAGATGTGCCCTGGTTAGTGCATCTATTTGAATATATTTATTATATTTCTCACTGTACCAGCACCTGACTAGTGAACACTGCAGGAGCGGAGGATATTTCCCACTGTTCCACGAATATTAACACTCGTGTAATGTTGTGATTATAACAAATTGCAAAAGAGGCACCAAAACCTGCGGAACGGGCATACAATTGCCAAATGAATTTCAACACATATAAAAGTGAGTTATTACATTCACTAAGAAATATTAAGTCACTTATTACTTGTAAAATAAGAATCTAAATGGGGTACAAATACACAAAAAGGTAGAGATGCAAGTTAATAAGGCCAGATAAAAAAGACAAATCATGCACCAGTGTTTATTTCTAGAGAGACATCATTGAAAAGTCGAGAAGTCATGTGAAGCTTGTATCAAACCTTGGTTTGCCCACACTTGGAGTACTGTGCACAGTTCTGGTCAGCATATTACGAAAGTGATATAGAGGCGCCAGGGAGAGTGCAAGAAAGATTTACAAAAGATAATACCAGAAATGAGAAGTTGTAGCTATCAGGAAAGGATTAATATGTCAGTTCTCTTATTTTGAAAAAAAGAGAAGGGTTGGGGTGACCAAATACTAATAACACAGGAAGAAAAAAGGAAAATCTGCAGGCAGATTTGAGAGAGCTCAGAAAGAAATTAACAAGCTGGACTTCAGATGCATAAATTTCCAGAAAACTCACAGTGCCAAGCGCTGGTGAATAGGAGGATCGAGCAGATGAATGTGTGGCTGGAGAGAGAGGAGGGAGGGCTTCAGATTCCTGGGACATTGGGACAGGTTCTTGGGGAGATGGGAGCTGTACAGGCCACATTAATGGCACCAGAACAGAGCTGGGACCAATGTCCTTGCGGGACAGTTTGCTAGTGCTATCGGGAGGGTTTAAACTAACAAGAGGGGGAGTGGTGGGAATCAGGAGGTAACATTAGAGAGGAAAAGCAAGGTGCACAAAGAATTGAGAGCGATAGCTAGCACTAGCATAAGAAATAATAAGGCATTAGGTGGGTTCAGAGTGTGAGAGAATGCAGTAAGATCTAAATTAGGTTTACAGTGCATGGATGTGAATGCACAGAGTGTGGTAAATATGATTAGTGAGCTGCAGGTGTCGACAGTCACTTGGGAATATGGCGTTGAGATGATAACGGAGACCTGGTTCAAAATAGGGCAAGACTGGGCACTAACTATTCCTAGATACAAGGTATTCAGGAAAGATTGGGAAGGAAAGAAAGGACAAAGGGTGACATGTGAAAAATGAGGGAAATATTGACAAATATTATGAACTGGTGTCCCACATCACCACAGTCCTGTTGTTCATTTGTACATTGCTGTTTCCTCCCTCTGCCCCAGGACAAAGCCCGTCCTGTGCTCATTGTCTCCCCACAGCAGCACCTCAGTTCCCAGCAAACCCCATTGTGTTCTCTAAATCACCAGTTAGTTTACTGCAAAGTCCAGTGCAGGAACTGCCAGCTGTTTATTAGATGGAGCTGAATTCACAGCGACACCACCCAGTCATCCCATTGATATATTTCCTGTTTATCTTAACACACTGTCCTGTTGAACAAGCAGTTTATGGCACACCATGGTTCTCTGCAGTTGGCAGCAGGAAATCTATTGTTGCACAGAATCACTGAATGGTTACAGCACAGAATGAGGCCATTCAGCCAGTCCATTATGTGCCAGTTCTCTGCAAGAGCAATTTAGCTCCTCCCACTCCCCTGCATGTTCCCTGTACCCCTGCAATTCCTCCCTCCCCCCCCCTCCCCAAACCCCATTTCAGGTACTTATCCAATTCTCTTTTGAAAGCTATGATTGAATCTATCTCCACATTTTTAGACAGTGCATTCCAGATTATAACCACTCGCTGTGTAAAAGTTTTTCATGTGGCCATGTGTCCTCTAGTTCTCGGATCTTCCACCAATGGGAACAGTTTCTCTCTATCTACATTGTCCAGACACCTCATGATTTTGAACACCTCGATCAAATCTCCTCTCAAACTTTCTCTTCACCAAAGAGAACAATTTCAGCTCCTCCAATCTATCCACGCAGCTGACGTCTGCCATCCCTGGAATCATTCATTTAAATCTTTTGCAACACCTTCTGTAAATCCTTCACATCCTTGCGGGAGTGTGATGCCCTGAATTGGGGCTGAAGGGAGTGGTGTGAGAAAGAGGGGTTCCATTTCATGGGGCATTGGCATCAGTTTTGGAACCGGGGGGATCAGTACCGATGGGACGGTCTCCACCTGAACAGATCTGGAACCAGTGTTCTAGCGAAACGGATAAATAGGGTAGTCTCTAGGACTTTAAACTAGCGACTCGGGGGGAAGGGAAAGGGAAGGGGAAAACGACAGGGTGTATGATGATAAATAAAAAGGTAAGCAGCAGGCTAACGTGTGCAGGAGGGTTTAAGTTCAAGGCAGACTATGATAGAAGCAGAAAGGAAGGATAACTCAGGAGTTATTATTAGAGATGTTGGGAATCATGAGGGTAAGAAAGCTAGCATAAAGGCACTTTTCCTGAATGTTCGTAGCATTCGTAACAAGGTTGATGAGTTAACGGCACAAATCATCGCGAATGAATATGATTTGGTAGCCATTACGGAGACATGGTTACAGGTTGGTCACGACTGGGAGTTAAATATCCAGGGTACCAGACTATTCGGAAGGACAGACAGGAAGGTAAGGGAGGTGGTGTAGTTCTGATACTCAAGGACGACATCAGGGCGGTGCTGAGAGATGATATAGGTTCCATGGAGAATGAGGTTGAATCCATTCGGTTGGAAAATAGAAACTCTAAAGAAAAAGTCATTGATAGGCGTAGTCTATAGGCCACCAAATAATATCACATTGGGGCGGGCAACAAACAAAGAAATAACCAATGCCTGTAAAAATGGTATGGAAATTATCATGAGGGATTTTAATCTACATGTAGATTGGTCAAACCAGCTCAGTCAGGGTAGCCTTGAGAAGGAATTATTTAAGTGTATCCCTGATAGATTTCTTGAACAGTATGTAATGGGAGCAAGCTATCCTAGATCTAGTCCTGTGTAATGAGACAGGAATAATTAATGATCTCATAGTTAGGGATCCTCTTGGAAGGAGTGATCACAGTATGGTTGAATTTCGAATACAGATGGAGAGTGTGAAGGTAAAATCCAATACCAGGGTCCTGCACTTGAACAAGGGGGACTACAATAGAATGAGGGAGGACTTGGCTAAAGTAGACTGGAAACAAAGATTTTATGGTGGGACAGTTGACGAGCAGTGGAGGATTTTCAAAGCAATTTTTCAAAGTGCTCAGCAAAAGTATATTCCAGTGAAAAGGAAGGACTGGAAGAAAAGGGGTAATCTGCCATGGGTGTCTAAGGAAATAAGGGAGGCTATCAAATTGAAAAAGAAGGCATACAAAGTGGCCAAAAGCAGCATGAAACTAGAAGATTGGGAAAACTTTAAAGGTCAACAGAAAGCTACAAAAAGAGCTATAAAGAAACGTAAGATGGAACATGTGAAAAATCTAGCACAGAATATAAAGACAGATAGCAAAAGTTTCTATAAATATATAAAACGAAGAAGAGTGGCGAAAGTAAACGTTGGTCCTTTAGAGGATGAGAAGGGGAATTTAGTTATGGGATATGATGAAATGGCCGAGGCATTGAACAGGTATTTTGTATCAGTCTTCACAGTGGAGGACATTAATAACATGCCAGTAATTGACAAAGAGACGAACGTAGGTGAGGACCTGGGAACAATCATTATTATGGAAGAAGTAGTGTTGGGCAAGCTAATGGAGCTAAGGATTGATAAGTCTCCTGGCCCTGATGGAATGCATCCCAGGGTACTAAAAGAGATGGTGGGAGAAATAGCAGGTGCACTGGCGGAAATTTTCCAAAATTTGCTGGACTCTGGGGTAGTCCCAGCTGATTGGAAAACAGCAGATGTGACACCACTGTTTAAAAAGGGAGGTAGACAAAAGATGGGGAATTATAGACCGGTTAGCTTAACTTCTGTAGTGGGGAAGATGCTTGACTCTATTATCAAGGAAGAAATAGCAGGGCATCTCGATAGAAATTGTCCCGTTTGGCAGACGCAGCATGGGTTCATGAAGGGCAGGTCATGCTTGACAAATCTTTTGGAATTCTATGATGACATTACGAGCAAGGTGGACAATGGGGACCCAGTGGATGTGGTGTACACTAGATTTCCAAAAGGCCTTCGACAAGGTGCTGCACAAGAGGCTGCTGCATAAGATAAGGATGCATGGCGTCAGGTGTAAAGTTATTAGCATGGATAGAGGATTGGTTGACCAACAGGAAGCAGAGAGTTGGGATAAATGAGTGCTATTCTGGTTGGCAATCAGTCACTAGTGGTATGCCTCAGGGATCGGTGTTGGGACCGCAATTATTTACAATTTATATAGATGATTTGGAGTTGGGGGCCACGTGGAGGGTGTCAAAGTTTTCAGATGACACTAAGATGAGTGTGCAGATGACCGTGAAACTTTGCAGAGGAACATAGATACATTGAGTGAGTGGGCAAAGGTCTGGCAATGTTAATAAATGTGAAGTCATTCATTTCGGTAGGAGTAAGAGGAAAAAGGATTATTACTGGAATGGTAAAAAGTTGCAGCATGCTGCTATGCAGAGGGACCTCGGTGTCCTTGTGCATGAATCGCAGAAGGTTGGTCTGCAGTACAGCAAGTAATTAGGAAGGCAAATAGAATTTTGTCCTTCATTGCTAAAGGGATTGAGTTTAAAAGCAGAGAGGTTATGTTGCAGCTCTATAAGGTACTGGTGAGGCCGCACCTGGAGTACTGTGTGCAGTTTTGGTCTCCTTACTTGAGAAAGGATGTACTGGCACTGGAGGGGGTGCAGAGGAGGTTCACTAGGTTGATTCCGGAGTTGAGGGGGTTGGCTTATGAGGAGAGACTGAGTAGATTGGGATTATATTCATTGGAATTCAGAAGAATGAGGGGGGATCTTATAGAAACATATAAAATCATGAAGGGAATAGATAAGACACAAGTAGAGAGGATGTTTCCACTGGCAGGTGAAGCTAGGACAAGAGGGCATAGCCTCCAGATTAGAGGGAGCAGATTTATGACTGAATTAAGAAGGCACTTCTTCACCCAGAGGGTTGTTAATCTATGGAATTCCTTGCCCAGTGAAGTAGTTGACGCTACTTCAGTAAACGTCTTTAAAGCTAAGGTAGATATATTTTTGAACAATAAAGGAAGTAAGGGATATGGTGGGAGTGCGGGTAAGTGGATCTGAGTCCACGAAAAGATCAGCCATGATCTTATTGAATGGCGGAGCAGGCTCGAGGGGCCGGACAGCCTACTCCTGCTCCTAGTTCTTATGAACCAATGTTTTAGAGAAGGTTCATCATAACTTCTTTGCTTTGTACTCTGTGACTCTCTTTATAAAGCCTAGAACCCCACATATGTATTCAATGACTTTCTCAACCTGCCCAGTCACCTTCAACAATTTGTTCACATACACTCCCAGGTCTTTCTGCTCATGCCGAACCCTGGGGAACACCACTGTATACCTTCATCTAGTCTGAAAAATAATCGTTCACCATTACTCATTGTTTGTCATTCAGCCAACTTGGTATCCATGCTGCCAACGTCCTTTTCATTCCATGGGCTTCAAATTTGCTGATAAAGTCTATTACGTGGCACAGTCTCAGTCTTGAATAAACTCATCTACTGAGTGTCCACAGCAATCTGGGCTAGAGAGTTCCAAAGATTTACAACACTCGGATCGAAGAGGTTTCTGCTCATCTCAGTCCTAATGGACTACCCCTCACCTTGCTACTATGACTACTAGTTCTGAACTCTCCAGCTGGGGGAAACAGTCTCAACTTCTAACCTGTCAAGCCCTCGGAGAATGTTATAAATTTCTACGAGATCACCTTTCATTCTTCTAAACACCAAAGAGCATAGGCCTATTCTACTCAATCACTCCCCATAGGACATTGCACCCATCACAGGAATCAACCCAGTGAACCTTCAATCCACCCCCTAAGGCTAGTATATCTCGATCCCCCAATCCCTTAGACTACAATGTTTACCAGTCTTTCACCTCTAAAAAAAAAGACTGCTTTTCAATTCTTCTGCCCATAGTGAACAATTGCTTGCCCAAACACTTAAGGGGTCTACATTCCTTTGTAGCATCTTTGCGTCCTCTTCAGTTTACATTCCCACCTGGCTTTCTATCGGCAGAACTTGGTCCTCTTGTCCAAGTCATTGATATAGATTGTAAGTAGCTGAGGCCCAAAGACTGATCCTTGCAGTACTCCCAGAGTTACAGACAACCCTGAAGTGTTTCACTTACTCTTACTTGGTCTTCAGCCTGTTATGCAATATTCAATCCGTGCTAATATATTCTCCCTAATCCCAGAAGCCCTAATATTGTGCAACAATCTCCTGTGTGGTATCGTGTCAAATACCTTCTGAAAATCCAATTCGACTACATCCACTGATCTCCCTTATCCACCCTACCAGTGACACCCTCAAAAAAAAACTTAGTCAAGCATAACGTACGTTCCAAAAATCCATGTTTACTTTGCCTCATCATATGATTCTCTCTTTCCCCCCTCCGCACAGTTACAATTGCTACCTTCTAATCTGAGGAAACCATTTTAACTTTTACCCAACTTCTGTCTCAGATTTGCCGCACTTTTGCAACATTTAAAGTAACTTTGCGCAGTCTACTGCCCTCCGCCCACCACTGCTGTGATTGAGACCTCAGTCCCCAGCCTGCTGCAGTTTTCCAGTGGACATCAACGCAAGCTCGAGGAACAGCATTTCATTTACCGATTGGGCACTCTACAGCCTTCCGGACTCAATATTGAGTTCAATAATTTGAGACCATGAGCCCCATTATTTTTTGAGATATACATATATAAACAAAATAATGCAAACTATAAATATATTTAACCATGTGCTCGCCAAACTTATTTTCATGTTTTTGCTTTTGTACAGAGCTGTTCATTATTCTGCCATTAACACTCTCTCTGAACTCGCGCTGTCTTTTTGTACAACTATGTCGCACTCAATTTGCATTCTATTCCATAACATCTGTCATTTAATCTCTCTCTCCCCCTCCATCCTTTCACAGTCCTTCCTTCTTGTCCGTATTGTCTCCTGCTGACTCTGTGGCTGGTCGCTGGCTATACTGGTTTTTCAGCTTCAGTCGGATTGTTGGCTGGAATATCACTCACCTGGGTTTTAATGGAGTCCTCCAACTTTGCCATCACCTTTTCATCCTGCAACTGACTCTGTACACCTCCAGAGGATCTCCATTCCTAGGAAATACCTGTATCTATGCATCCTGATACTCTATCTTCAAACTTGCTTTATCTGTCTCCAAACTCACAGAACAGCTCATTGATGCTCCATGCTGATTCCAACCATTCCAAGTCATCATTATCCCACCACAGGTTCTCAGACTAACTCTGAACTCCTTCCTAATATCCCCATCTAATTCCCCTTTACTATCATGTTTTCATGCAACTAGACTGATTTAACTTGAGCTCTCCCGGTGTCCATTTTAGCTGCCATCCAAATTCAAGCCGATCAATCTATTTCCACTTTGGCTCTTTCCCTTAAACTTCTTTTCTCTTTACCCCTCCAAAAGCTCTTGTATTGCCATCCCTCTTTTCAGTTCCCCACTCTCACATCCCTCTTTTCACTTCCCCACTCTCACACACACTGCACTCCCTACCCCAACCCTTCAGGACTCAACGTTCCTGTCGTCCCAGGCTCGAGTCCCATTCCGATAAGCCGGCAGCTTAGCACAGTGCTTCTCTTGGCATCCTCTGATGACCTCACTGAGGCATCGGGTGCTTCCTCATTCGAAGCAGCAACCCAAGTGTCCATCCCACTCTCCTCTCCCTTCCCATCCAGTGCGACCACTAGGGACTGATCATACCAATCTTCACCATGTTCAACTCACTGCTGACCCTGTGGACTGACCGTTCTCACCACTCCATCTACACATTTTCCTCCAGAATGTCCGTTCACGTGTCATCCGTGACCTTACTGTGCGTCGACATCATGGCCTTAAAGGAAAGCTGGCTGAGGGCTGATGACTCCACGCCACTTAATGAAGCCTCCCCGCCTGGTTACATCGTCCATCACCTGCCCCGCTAAGACCATCGCTGTGGCTGTGTCGCTGTCATCGCCAGATCACACCTTGGAAGGACACTCCCCACCATCCCCCTCCCCCCCCCAACAACCACCACCACCCCACTCCTCTGGCACTTTCTCCTCCTTTGAGCATCTCACCTTGTTCCACCCCATCACCTCTCGATCAAAACCATTGTTCTGTCCTGCCTTCAATTCCAATAAAGAGTTTTATCACGGAGATACCTTCACTGCTTTTCTCCCTCAGCCTCTGCGCTGAAAGAATTCTCATCCTCAGTGATTTCAATCTCCATCTCAGCTCATCATGTTCTCACTCTCTCCTGAGTTCATGGCCCTCTTATCCTCTCTCAATCTCGCTCTTCACGGAAATAGCCAAACCCGGCCATTTTCACGGCCACCCCCTCGACCTTGCCGACTCACGTGACCTTGCTACTCCCACTGCACAAGTTACAGAAAAGGCCATCTCATGATCACTTCCTTGTCTCACTCTGCACCCACATCCCTTTCCCACACTCCAACTCCACCTCCTTCCGTATCCATCCCTGGATAAATACAATCCCCCTATTTACTTACAACTACACTTTCAAAATCTCAACGATCTATCCTTTGGCCCTCAGACATTTTCGGCAGCTACTGATTTGCACAACTCACCTGCACCTTTGTCCCCAGTAAACAGATCAATCTCTCACCCTGGCCCTGCCCCCTGGTACAGCCCTAATCTCCACTGCCTTATGTCTAAGGGATGCAGACGTGAATGGACATGGCAAACAACTGGTTTAGCCATCCAGCTGGACAACCTAAAACACCATCAGGTCCTGCTCTCATCGACAAAAACTGTTCATCCTGGATTGCAAGGATAACCCCTGGCTTCCTTTCTCTATTACAAACTGTCTTCTTAAACCCCTCTACCCTCACCTCTGACAATAAATGTGAGCAACTCACAGACTTCTTTGTCACTAAGATCAAGACCTGCCTATCAGCTGCCCCTGCCATTTCCTTCTTCTCATTAGCCCAATGGCCAAACTTCCGATAACGCTGCCTCGTTCCCTCGCCCTGAACTCACACCAATCTCCCCTCATGCCCTGTCTGAACTCATCTTGTCCACAAGACCCACCTCCTGTCCCCTCGATCCTATTCCCTACAATCAGGTTTCCACAACCGCCATAGTACTGAAACACTTCCTGTCAAGTCACAATGACATCCACTGTGACAGTGACTGTGGTACACGTTCCCTCCTCCTCCATCTCGATCTCACTGCACCCATCCTCCTCCAACACCTCTCCACTGTCGTCCAGCTGGGTGGGACTGCTCTCACTCTTATTTATCTCATTGCAACCAGAGAATCACTTATAATGGCTCTCTTCCTGCTCCTGCACTGTTACCTCTGGTGTCTATCCGATCTATCCTTGGCCCCCCTCCTAATGCTAATCTGCATGCTGCCCCTCGGCGACATCGAAAAGCATAGCTTTAGTTTTCATAACGCATGCTGATGACACCGATCTCTACCTCGCCAGTTCCCTCCAGTCCGCCACTGTTGCGAAATTATCAAACTCATTCTCCGACATCCAGAATGAGAGAAATGTCCTCCAATCAAATATCAGGAAGACTGAAACCGTTGTTGCAAACTCTGTTCATTAGCTACTGACCCTCCCCCTGGTCACAGTCCAAGATTATGCCAGTCTATTGACACCGTTGGTGTCCCATCACGCCACCACTAAGACCACCTATTTCCATTTCGAGAGTATCACCCAACTTTGCCCCCGTCTCAGCATATCTGCTGCTGAAACCCTCATTCTTGCCTTCGTTCCCTCTCGACTTGATTATTCCAACACACTCCTGGCTGGTTTCCCACATTCCACTCTGTAAACCTGAGATTACTACCTTTGAGGTCCGACTTCTTAAATTTATGTCCGAACTCCCTATATTCAGCTCGTAGGACCTCATTCCCTTTTTTAAAAAACCTATGTCGTTGATACCAATATGTACCAAGACAACTGGCTGCTTGCGCTCCCCCCTCAGCATTCCCTGCAGTCGAGACATCCTTGACCCTAGCACCAGGGAGACAACATACCATCCTGGAGTCTCTTTTGTGATCACAGAAACGCCTGACTGTTCCCCTTACGATTGAATCCCCAATCACTAAATCCCTGCCACTCTTCTTCCTTCCCTCTTGTGCGACAGAGCCACACATGGTGCCATGAACTTGTCTGTTGCTGCTATCCCCTGAGTCATCTCCCCCAACAATATTCAAAGCGGTATATCTGTTAGAGAGAAGGGGTTGGCCACAGGGGACTCCTCCACTAACTGCCTTCTTCTACTCCGCCTGCTGGTCACCCACTTCCTTTCTGCTTTTGCAGCATTTTCCTGCAGTGACCACCTCGCTAAACGTGCTATCCATGACGTTTTAAGCATCGCGGATGCTCCACAGTAAAACCACCCAGAGCTCCAGCTCCGTAATGCTGGTAGCCAGTAGCTGCAGATGGATACACTTCCTGCACACACGGACATCAGGGACACTGGAAGCGTCCGTGATTTCCCACATAGCGGAGGAGGAGCAGATCACGGGGCTGAGCTCTCCTGTCATGACTTACCCTCAGATTGATTAGTTAATCCCTGAATTAAAAAATACTAATCACGCTAGGGGCCTTGTTCTACTCCAAACACTACCCACTACAATCTAAAGTCCTTACCTTTACTTTTGAAGTTGCTGATAAATCCTACTAAAAATTAATATAGTTCACTAGTTAACATAAATCTCACTCAAAAAACGTTACTCACTTGTTCCTTATTATTAAAATTTTTACTGCACTAACCCGGCTATTTAGGAGTTATTCCCACAGCATTTACTCAGCAATCACCCTGCATCTTTCCTGTTACATCACTGCTCACTTTGTTTTCCAACTCTGGCGTGCTTGGACTCCTTTCCCGGAAGGCAAGTGCTCCAGAAACCTCCAACATATCTGTGCTGCCCAAATTCTGGCCTCTTATGCATCCCTGATTTTAATCGCTCCACCATTGCTGGCTATGTTTTCAGTTGCCTCAGACCCAAGCTCTGGAAGCCACTCCCTGCATCTCTTCAACTCTCTGCTTTGCTCTTTTAAGACACTTTTTAAAAAACCTACCTCCTTGACCAAGCTTTTTGTCATTTAACCCTCCTTTTGTGGCTTGGTGTTATCCTTTGTTTTATAATGCTCCGGTGAAACACCTTGGGATGTTTTATGAAATTAAAGGTGCTGGAAAATACAAGTTGTTGTTGGAAGTCTGGAAGATCAAAACCTGTAGGGGTGGCACAGTGGCGCAGTGGTTAGCACCGCAGCCTCACAGCTCCAGGGACCCGGGTTCGATTCTGGGTACTGCCTGTGCGGAGTTTGCAAGTTCTCCCTGTGTCTGCGTGGGTTTCCTCCGGGTGCTCCGGTTTCCTCCCACATGCCAAAGACTTGCAGGTTGATAGGTTAATTGGCCATTATAAATTGCCCCTAGTATAGGTAGGTGGTAGGGAAATATATAGGGACAGGTGGGGATGTGATAGGAATATGTGATTAGTGTAGGATTAGTATAAATGGGTGGTTGATGGTCGGCACAGACTCGGTGGGCCGAAGGGCCTGTTTCAGTGCTGTATCTCTAAAATCTAAAATCTAAAAAAAAATCTGTGTGTCCACGATCACTGCAGCAAGCTCCTTGAATCCAGCAGGGGACAGGCCCTCTGGTCCAGGGCATGTGTCAGCTTCCATTAGTACCCCAGACTGTATACTTACCCGGTTCGGTCCATTCGCTGGAGTTTCTATCCCAGACCAGCCCCTGTATTCTGACCCGGTTCGGTCCATTCCCTGGGGTTTCTATCCTGGTGCAGCCCCTGTATTCTGACCCAGTTCATTCCATTGGCTGGAGTTTCTATCCCGGACCATCCACTGTATTCTTACGCGGTTCAGTCCGTTCCCTGGGGTTTCTATCCTGGTGCAGCCCCTGTATTCTGACCCGGTTCAGTCCATTCCCTGGGGTTTCTTTCCCGGACCATCCCTCGTATTCTGATCCGGTTCAGTTCATTCCCTGGGGTTTCTATCCCGGACCATCCCCTGTATTCTGATCCGGTTCAGTCCATTCCCTGGGGTTTCTATCCCGTACCAGCCCCTGTATTCTGACCCGGTTCAGTCTATTCTCTGGGGTTTCTATCCCGGACCATCCCCTGTATTCTGATCCGGTTCAGTCCATTCCCTGGGGTTTCTATCCCGGAGCAGTTCATGTATTCTGACCCGGTTTGTTCCATTCCCTGGGGTTTCTATCCCGGACCATCCCCTGCATTCTAACCCAGTTTGGTTCATTCCCTGGGGTTTCTAACCCGGACAATCCCCTGTATTCTGACCCAGTTCAGTCCATTCCCTGGGGTTTCTCTCCCGGAGCAGGTCCTGTATTCTGACCCAGTTCAGTCCATTCCCTGGGGTTTCTATACTGGACCGGACCCTGTAATCTGACCCGGTTCGGTCCATTGCCTGGGGTTGCTATTCTGGACCAGCCCCTGTATTCTGACCCGGTTCGGTCCATTGCAAAGGATTGCTATTCTGGACCAGCCCCTGTATTTTGACCCAGTTCTGTCCATTCCCTTGGGTTACTATCCTGGACCAGCCCCTGTCTTCTGACCCGGTACAGTCCATTCCCTGGGGTTACTATCTTGGACCAGACCCTGTATTCTGACCCAGTTCAGTTCAGTCCATTCCCTGGGCTTACTAACCTGGACCAGCCCCTGTATTCTGATCAAGTTCAGTCCATTCCATGGGGTTACTATCCTGGACCAGCCCCTGTATTCTGACCCAGTTCAGTCCATTCCCTGGGGTTACTATCCTGGACCATCCCCTGTATTCTGACCCAGTTCAGTTCAGTCCATTCCCTGGGGTTACTATCCTGGACCAGCCTCTGTATTCTGACGCAGTTCAGTTCAGTCCATTCCCTGGGGTTACTATCCTGGACCAGTCCCCGTATTCTGAACCAGTTCAGTCCATTCCCTGGGGTTACTATCCTGGACCAGCCCCAGTATTCTGACCCAGTTCAGTCCATTCCCTGGGGTTACTATCCTGGACCAGTCCCTGTATTCTGACCCAGTTCGGTCCATTCCCTGGGATTACTATCCCGGACCAGCCCCTGTATTCTGATCCAGTTCAGTCCATTCCCTGGGGTTACTATTCCGGAGCAGCCCCTGTATTCTGACCCAGTTCGGTCCATTCCCTGGGGTTACTATCCAGGACCAGCCCCTGTATTCTAACCCAGTTCGGTCCATTCCCTGGTGTTACTATCCTGGAGCTGCCCCTGTATTCTGACCCAGTTCGGTCCATTCCCTGGGGTTACTATCCAGGACCAGCCCCTGTATTCTGACCCAGTTCGGTCCATTCCCTGGGGTTACTATCCTGGACCAGCCCCTGTATTCTGACCCAGTTCGGTCCATTCCCTGGGGTTACTATCCTGGAGCAGCCCCTGTATTCTGACCCAGTTCGGTCCATTCCCTGGGGTTACTATCCTGGACCAGCCCCTGTATTCTGACCCAGTACAGTCCATTCCCTGGGGTTACTATCCTGGACCCGCCCCTGTATTCTGACCCAGTTCAGTCCATTCCCTGGGGTTACTATCCTGGACCAGCCCCTGTATTCTGACCCAGTTCGGTCCATTCCCTGGGGTTACTATCCTGGAGCAGCCCCTGTATTCTGACCCAGTTCGGTCCATTCCCTGGGGTTACTATCCTGGACCAGCCCCTGTATTCTGACCCAGTTCGGTCCATTCCCTGGGGTTACTATCCTGGACGAGCCCCTGTATTCTGACCCAGTACAGTCCATTCCCTGGGGTTACTATCCTGGACCCGCCCCTGTATTCTGATCCAGTTCAGTCCATTCCCTGGGGTTACAACCCTGGACGAGCCCCTGTATTCTGACCCAGTTCAGTCCATTCCCTGGGGTTACTATCCTGGACCAGCCCCTGTATTCTGACCCAGTTCGGTCCATTCCCTGGGGTTACTATCCTGGACCAGCCCCTGTATTCTGACCCAGTTCGGTCCATTCCCTGGGGTTTACTATCCTAGACCAGCCCCTGTATTCTGACCCATTTCGGTCCATTCCCTGGGGTTACTATCCTGGACGAGCCCCTGTATACTGACCCAGTACAGTCCATTCCCTGGGGTTACTATCCTGGACCCGCCCCTGTATTCTGACCCAGTTCAGTCCATTCCCTGGGGTTACTATTCTGGTCCCGCCCCTGTATTCTGATCCAGTTCAGTCCATTCCCTGGGGTTACAACCCTGGACGAGCCCCTGTATTCTGACCCAGTTCAGTCCATTCCCTGGGGTTACTATCCTGGACCAGCCCATGTGTTCTGAACCAGTTCAGTCCATTCCCTGGGGTTACTATCCTGGACCAGCCCCTGTGATCTGATCCAGGTCAGTCCATTCCCTGGGGTTACTATCCTGACCAGCCCCTGTATTCTGACCCAGTTCAGTCCATTCCCTGGGGTTACTATCCTGGACCAGTCCCTGTATTCTGACCCAGTTCGGTCCATTCCCTGGGATTACTATCCCGGACCAGCCCCTGTATTCTGATCCAGTTCGGTCCATTCCCTGGGGTTACTATTCCGGAGCAGCCCCTGTATTCTGACCCAGTTCGGTCCATTCCCTTGGGTTACTATCCTGACCAGCCCCTGTATTCTGACCCAGTTCAGTCCATTCCCTGGGGTTACTATCCTGGACCCGCCCCTGTATTCTGACCCAGTTCAGTCCATTCCCTGGGGTTACTATTCTGGTCCCGCCCCTGTATTCTGATCCAGTTCAGTCCATTCCCTGGGGTTACAACCCTGGACGAGCCCCTGTATTCTGACCCAGTTCAGTCCATTCCCTGGGGTTACTATCCTGGACCAGCCCCTGTGTTCTGAACCAGTTCAGTCCATTCCCTGGGGTTACTATCCTGGACCAGCCCCTGTGTTCTGATCCAGGTCAGTCCATTCCCTAGTGTTACTATCCTGGAGCTGCCCCTGTATTCTGACCCAGTTCGGTCCATTCCCTGGGGTTACTATCCAGGACCAGCCCCTGTATTCTGACCCAGTTCGGTCCATTCCCTGGGGTTACTATCCTGGACCAGCCCCTGTATTCTGACCCAGTTCGGTCCATTCCCTGGGGTTACTATCCTGGAGCAGCCCCTGTATTCTGACCCAGTTCGGTCCATTCCCTGGGGTTACTATCCTGGACCAGCCCCTGTATTCTGACCCAGTACAGTCCATTCCCTGGGGTTACTATCCTGGACCCGCCCCTGTATTCTGACCCAGTTCAGTCCATTCCCTGGGGTTACTATCCTGGACCAGCCCCTGTATTCTGACCCAGTTCGGTCCATTCCCTGGGGTTACTATCCTGGAGCAGCCCCTGTATTCTGACCCAGTTCGGTCCATTCCCTGGGGTTACTATCCTGGACCAGCCCCTGTATTCTGACCCAGTTCGGTCCATTCCCTGGGGTTACTATCCTGGACGAGCCCCTGTATTCTGACCCAGTACAGTCCATTCCCTGGGGTTACTATCCTGGACCCGCCCCTGTATTCTGATCCAGTTCAGTCCATTCCCTGGGCTTACAACCCTGGACGAGCCCCTGTATTCTGACCCAGTTCAGTCCATTCCCTGGGGTTACTATCCTGGACCAGCCCCTGTATTCTGACCCAGTTCGCACCATTCCCTGGGGTTACTATCCTGGACCAGCCCCTGTATTCTGACCCAGTTCGGTCCATTCCCTGGGGTTTACTATCCTAGACCAGCCCCTGTATTCTGACCCAGTTCGGTCCATTCCCTGGGGTTACTATCCTGGACGAGCCCCTGTATTCTGACCCAGTACAGTCCATTCCCTGGGGTTACTATCCTGGACCCGCCCCTGTATTCTGACCCAGTTCAGTCCATTCCCTGGGGTTACTATTCTGGTCCCGCCCCTGTATTCTGATCCAGTTCAGTCCATTCCCTGGGGTTACAACCCTGGACGAGCCCCTGTATTCTGACCCAGTTCAGTCCATTCCCTGGGGTTACTATCCTGGACCAGCCCATGTGTTCTGAACCAGTTCAGTCCATTCCCTGGGGTTACTATCCTGGACCAGCCCCTGTGTTCTGATCCAGGTCAGTCCATTCCCTGGGGTTACTATCCTGACCAGCCCCTGTATTCTGACCCAGTTCAGTCCATTCCCTGGGGTTACTATCCTGGACCAGTCCCTGTATTCTGACCCAGTTCGGTCCATTCCCTGGGATTACTATCCCGGACCAGCCCCTGTATTCTGATCCAGTTCGGTCCATTCCCTGGGGTTACTATTCCGGAGCAGCCCCTGTATTCTGACCCAGTTCGGTCCATTCCCTTGGGTTACTATCCTGACCAGCCCCTGTATTCTGACCCAGTTCAGTCCATTCCCTGGGGTTACTATCCTGGACCCGCCCCTGTATTCTGACCCAGTTCAGTCCATTCCCTGGGGTTACTATTCTGGTCCCGCCCCTGTATTCTGATCCAGTTCAGTCCATTCCCTGGGGTTACAACCCTGGACGAGCCCCTGTATTCTGACCCAGTTCAGTCCATTCCCTGGGGTTACTATCCTGGACCAGCCCCTGTGTTCTGAACCAGTTCAGTCCATTCCCTGGGGTTACTATCCTGGACCAGCCCCTGTGTTCTGATCCAGGTCAGTCCATTCCCTGGGGTTACTATCCTGACCAGCCCCTGTATTCTGACCCAGTTCAGTCCATTCCCTGGGGTTGCTATCCTGGACCAGTCCCTGTATTCTGACCCAGTTCAGTCCATTCCCTGGGATTACTATCCCGGACCAGCCCCTGTATTTTGATCAAGTTCGGTCCATTCCCTGGGGTTACTATTCCGGAGCAGCCCCTGTATTCTGACCAAGTTCGGTCCATTCCCTGGGGTTACTATCCAGGACCAGCCCCTGTATTCTGACCCAGTTCGGTCCATTCCCTGGTGTTACTATCCTGGAGCCGCCCCTGTATTCTGACCCAGTTCGGTCCATTCCCTGGGGTTACTATCCAGGACCAGCCCCTGTATTCTGACCCAGTTCGGTCCATTCCCTGGGGTTACTATCCTGGACCAGCCACTGTATTCTGACCCAGTTCGGTCCATTCCCTGGGGTTACTATCCTGGAGCAGCCCCTGTATTCTGACCCAGTTCGGTCCATTCCCTGGGGTTACTATCCTGGACCAGCCCCTGTATTCTGACCCAGTACAGTCCATTCCCTGGGGTTACTATCCTGGACCCGCCCCTGTATTCTGACCCAGTTCAGTCCATTCCCTGGGGTTACTATCCTGGACCAGCCCCTGTATTCTGACCCAGTTCGGTCCATTCCCTGGGGTTACTATCCTGGAGCAGCCCCTGTATTCTGACCCAGTTCGGTCCATTCCCTGGGGTTACTATCCTGGACCAGCCCCTGTATTCTGACCCAGTTCGGTCCATTCCCTGGGGTTACTATCCTGGACGAGCCCCTGTATTCTGACCCAGTACAGTCCATTCCCTGGGGTTACTATCCTGGACCCGCCCCTGTATTCTGATCCACTTCAGTCCATTCCCTGGCCTTACAACCCTGGACGAGCCCCTGTATTCTGACCCAGTTCAGTCCATTCCCTGGGGTTACTATCCTGGACCAGCCCCTGTATTCTGACCCAGTTCGGTCCATTCCCTGGGGTTACTATCCTGGAGCAGCCCCTGTATTCTGACCCAGTTCGGTCCATTCCCTGGGGTTACTATCCTGGACCAGCCCCTGTATTCTGACCCAGTTCGGTCCATTCCCTGGGGTTACTATCCTGGACGAGCCCCTGTATTCTGACCCAGTTCAGTCCATTCCCTGGGGTTACTATCCTGGACCAGCCCCTTTATTCTGACCCAGTTCGGTCCATTCCCTGGGGTTACTATCCAGGACCAGCCCCTGTACTCTGACCCAGTTCGGTCCATTCCCTGGGGTTACTCTCCTGGACCAGCCCCTGTATTCTGACCCAGTTCGGTCCATTCCCTGGGGTTACTATCCTGGAGCAGCCCCTGTATTCTGACCCAGTTCGGTCCATTCCCTGGGGTTACTATCCTGGAGCAGCCCCTGTATTCTGACCCGGTTTGGTCCATTCCCTGTGGTTTCTATCCCGGACCATCCCCTGTATTCTGACCCGGTTTGGTCCATTCACTGGGGTTTCTATCCCGGACAATCCCCTGTATTCTGACCCAGTTCAGTCCATTCCCTGGGGTTTCTATCCCGGAGCAGTTCCTGTATTCTGACCCAGTTCAGTCAACTCCCCTTATCAGGCAGTGACTTTCAGACCATCACCATCCTCTGGGTGAAAAGGTTTATCCTCATCTCACCTCTAATCTTTCTACCGATTACTTTAAATCTATGCCCCCCCTCCCCCCATCACTGACCTCTCTGCTAAGGTGAATAGACCCTTCACCTCCACTCTATCCAAGTCCCTCACAATTTTGTACATTTCAATCTGATCTCTCCTCAGCCTTCTCTGTTCCAAGGAGAACAACCCCAGCCTATCCAATCTTTCCTCATAGCTGCATTTTCCAGTCCAGACAACATCCTGGTAAATATCCTCTGCACCCTCTCTGGTGCAATTCCATCATTTCTGTAATGAGGTGACCAGAACTACACACAGTACTCAAGTTGTGGCCCAACCAATGAGTTATACAGTTCCAGCAGAACCTCCCTGCTCTTGTATTCGAGACCTCAGTTAATAAAGGAAAGGATTCTATATGCCTTCTTAACCACCTTACCGACCTGTCCTGCTATCTTCAGGGATCTGTGGACATTCACTCCAAGGTCCCTCACCTCCTCTACACTTCTCAGTATTTTCCCATTAATCGTGTATTCCTTTGCCTTGTTTGACCTCCCCAAATGCATCACCTCACACTTCTCCAGGTTGAATTCCATTTACCACTTTTCTGCACATCTGACCACACCATCAGTATCTTCCTGTAGCCTACAGCTATCCTCCTCGCTATCTACCACACAGCCAATCTTTGCGTCATCTGCAAACTGCTTAATTATGCCCCCTACATTTACGTCCAAATCGATAATATATACCACAAAAAGCAGGGGACCCAGTACTGAGCCCTGTGGAACGTCACTGGAAACAGCCGTCCAGTTACAACAAACCCATCAACAATTACTTTTTGTTTCCTGCCATTGAGCCAATTTTGTATCCACCTTGCTGCATTTCCCTAGATCCCATGGGATTTTATTTTTTTAACCAGTCTGCCATGTGGGACCTTGTCAAAAGCCTTGCTAAAATCCGTGTATACCACATCAACTGCATAACCCCCATCTATCTTCCTTGTTACTTCTTCAAAACATTTGATCAAGTTGGTCAAACAAAATCTTCCCTTAACAAATCCATGCTGACTATCCATGATTCATCTGTGCCTTTCTAAGTGACAGTTTACCCTGTCTCTCAGAATAGATTCCAATAATTTGCCCACTACTGAGGTTAGACTGACTGGCCTGTAATTATTCGGTCTATCCTTCGATCCCTTTTTAAACAGAGGTACAACGTTAGCAATTCTCCGACACCACACCTGTATCCAGTGAGGACTGGAAAATGATGGTCAGACCCTCTGCTATTTCCTCTCTTGCTGCTTTTAACAGTCTAGGATACATTTCATCTGGCTCTGGTGGTTTATCAACTTTCAAGGATGCTACTCCTATTAGAGACTGCTTGAGTTGTGTACCTATCATAACCTCTGCATCACCAACTCGTTCTTTCACACTAAACCCTGTCACCAGGTTTCATGGAGGCACCCAAGATCACGTCGTTGGCACCAGCTAGACCTCATTGTCACAAGGCGAGCCGCCTTAAACAGTGTTCAAATCACACGCAGCTTCCACAGTGCGGACTGCGACACCGACCACTCCCTGGTGTGCAGCAAGGTTAGACTCAGACCAAAGAAGCTGCATCATTCCAAGCAGAAGGGCCACCCGCGCATCAACACGAGCAGAATTTCTCACCCACAGCTGTTACAAAAATTTCTAAATTCACTTGTAACAGCCCTTCAAAACACTCCCACAGGGGATGCTGAGACCAAGTGGGCCCACATCAGAGACGCCATCTATGAGTCAGCTTTGACCACCTACGGCAAAAGTGCGAAGAGAAATGCAGACTGGTTTCAATCTCATAATGAAGAGCTGGAACCTGTCATAGCCGCTAAGCGCATTGCACTTTTGAAATACAAGAAAGCCCCCAGCGATTTAACATCCGCAGCACTTAAAGCAGCCAGAAGTACTGCACAAAGAACAGCTAGGCGTTGCGCAAACGACTACTGGCAACACCTATGCAGTCATATTCAGCTGGCCTCAGACACCGGAAACATCAGAGGAATGTATGATGGCATGAAGAGAGCTCTTGGGCCAACCATCAAGAAGATCACCCCCCTCAAATCTAAATCGGGGGACATAATCACTGACCAACGCAAACAGATGGACCGCTGGGTTGAGCACTACCTAGAACTGTACTCCAGGGAGAATGCTGTCACTGAGACTGCCCTCAATGCAGCCCAGCCTCTACCAGTCATGGATGAGCTGGACATACAGCCAACCAAATCGGAACTCAGTGATGCCATTGATTCCCTAGCCAGCGGAAAAGCCCCTGGGAAGGACAGCATTACCCCTGAAATAATCAAGAGTGCCAAGCCTGCTATACTCTCAGCACTACATGAACTGCTATGCCTGTGCTGGGACGAGGGAGCAGTACCCCAGGACATGCGCGATGCCAACATCATCACCCTCTATAAAAACAAAGGTGACCGCGGTGACTGCAACAACTACCGTGGAATCTCCCTGCTCAGCATAGTGGGGAAAGTCTTTGCTCGAGTCGCTCTGAACAGGCTCCAGAAGCTGGCCGAGCGCGTCTACCCTGAGGCACAGTGTGGCTTTCGTGCAGAGAGATCGACTATTGACATGCTGTTCTCCCTTCGTCAGATACAGGAGAAATGCCGTGAACAGCAGATGCCCCTCTACATTGCTTTCATTGATCTCACCAAAGCCTTTGACCTCGTCAGCAGACGTGGTCTCTTCAGACTACTAGAAAAGATCGGATGTCCACCAAAGCTACTAAGTATCATCACCTCATTCCATGACAATATGAAAGGCACAATTCAACATGGTGGCTCCTCATCAGAGCCCTTTCCTATCCTGAGTGGTGTGAAACAGGGCTGTGTTCTCGCACCCACACTTTTTGGGATTTTCTTCTCCCTGCTGCTTTCACATGCGTTCAAATCCTCTGAAGAAGGAATTTTCCTCCACACAAGATCAGGGGGCAGGTTGTTCAACCTTGCCCGTCTAAGAGCGAAGTCCAAAGTACGGAAAGTCCTCATCAGAGAACTCCTCTTTGCTGACGATGCTGCTTTAACATCTCACACTGAAGAATGCCTGCAGAGTCTCATCGACAGGTTTGCGTCTGCCTGCAATGAATTTGGCCTAACCATCAGCCTCAAGAAAACGAACATCATGGGGCAGGATGTCAGAAATGCTCCATCCATCAATATTGGCGACCACGCTCTGGAAGTGGTTCAAGAGTTCACCTACCTAGGCTCAACTATCACCAGTAACCTGTCTCTAGATGCAGAAATCAACAAGCGCATGGGTAAGGCTTCCACTGCTATGTTCAGACTGGCCAAGAGAGTGTGGGAAAATGGCGCACTGACACGGAACACAAAAGTCCGAGTGTATCAGGCCTGTGTCCTCAGTACCTTGCTCTACGGCAGCGAGGCCTGGACAACGTATGCCAGCCAAGAGCGACGTCTCAATTCATTCCATCTTCGCTGCCTTCGGAGAATACTTGGCATCAGGTGGCAGGACTATATCTCCAACACAGAAGTCCTTGAAGCGGCCAACATCCCCAGCTTATACACACTACTGAGTCAGCGGCGCTTGAGATGGCTTGGCCATGTGAGCCGCATGGAAGATGGCAGGATCCCCAAAGACACATTGTACAGCGAGCTCGCCACTGGTATCAGACCCACCGGCCGTCCATGTCTCCGTTATAAAGACGTCTGCAAACGCGACATGAAATCGTGTGACATTGATCACAAGTCGTGGGAGTCAGTTGCCAGCATTCGCCAGAGCTGGCGGGCAGCCATAAAGACAGGGCTAAATTGTGGCGAGTCGAAGAGACTTAGTAGTTGGCAGGAAAAAAGACAGAGGCGCAAGGGGAGAGCCAACTGTGCAACAGCCCCAACAAACAAATTTCTCTGCAGCACCTGTGGAAGAGCCTGTTACTCCAGAATTGGCCTTTATAGCCACTCCAGGCGCTGCTTCACAAACCACTGACCACCTCCAGGCGCGTATCCATTGTCTCTCGAGATAAGGAGGCCCAAAAGAACTCCTATTAATACTTCCCCTCTCCCTATGTTTATTTCATCCAATGCTTCACACTCTTCCTCCTTAACTATAATATCTGCAACGCCCCCCTGTTTTGTGAAGACAGACGCAAAGTATTCATTATGAACCATACCAATATCTTCCACTCCTACACATAGGTTACCTTTTTGTTCTTTTATGGGCCCTACTCTCTCCTTAGTTACTCTTAATGTATTGATAAAACATCTTTGGGTTCATCTTGATTTTGCTTGCCAATATTCTTTCATGCCCTCTGTTTGCTTTTCTAATTTCCTTTTTGATTTCACCCCTCCACTTTCTATCCTCCTGCCGGCTTTCTGTAGTATTGAGTTCTCGGTGTTGGACATAAGCTTTCCTTTTCTGCCTTATCTTACCCTGTAGGCTCCTTGCCATCCATTGGGCTCTAGATTTGGCCGCCTCACCCTTTTTCTTTGTAGGAACATATTTACCCTGAACCCCTTGAATCTCCCCTTTGAATGCCTCCTACTGTTCTGCCACTGATTTACCTTCAAGTGTCTGATTCGGTCCACTTTCACTAAATCACTCCTCAGTTTAGTCAAATTGGATTTGCCCAATTGAGAACTCTAACTCCTGTTCTATCTATGTCCTTTTCCACAATTATGTTAAAACTGACTGAATTATGATCACTATCACCAAAATGCTCTCTCTCCCACTGCCAATCCTGCCATCTGCCCATCTTCATTTCCTAAAATTAAGTCTCAAACTGCGCCCTCTCTTGTTGGACTTACTACATACTGGGCAAAAAAGTTCTCCTGAAAGAATTCTGCTCCCTCAATTCCTTTCACATTAAAACTATCCCGGTTAATATTGGGGGTGTTAAAATCGCCTACTATTACTGCCCTATTGATCTTGAACTTCTCAGAGATTTGCCTACATATCTGCTCTTCTATCTCCCTCTGACTGGGGGTCTATAGTACACTCCTAGCAGTGTCATTGCCCCTTTTTTGTTCTTTCGCTCAATCCATATGGTCTCATTTGATGAACCTTCCAACATATTATCCCTCCTCACAATAGTTTCTTTGACCTAAAATGCCACTCCTCCTCCTTTCTTATCCCCCTCCCTATCGCATCTGAAAAGCCTGTAACTATCAGCTGCCATTCCTGTCCCTCCATAAGCCATGTTTCTGTAATAGCTATGATATCATACTGCCACTTGTCTATTTCTGCCCTCAGCTCATCTGCTTTATTTGCTATACTTCTTGCATTGAAGTAGATACCCTGAGCACTGCCAAATTTATTTATTTTCTAACCCTCATTTCCTCTGTCTTCCAGACCCATCCATTAATTTTCCACCTTCCATTTTCATTTCTGATTTTGTCCCAACTGAGTCCACCCTCAGGTCCCCATCCCCCTGCCAAACTAGTTTAAACCCTCCCCAACAGCACTGGCAAAACGTCCCGTAAGGAACTCAGTCCCGGCTCTGTTCAGGTGCAACCCGTCCAGCCTGTACAGGTATCATCTCCCCCCACAGCCGGTCCTATTGTCCCAGGAATCTGAAGCCCTCCCTTATGCACCATCTTTCCAGCTACGCATTCATCTGTCTTATCCTTCTATTTCTATACTCACTAGCACGTGGCACTGGGAGTAATCTGGGGTTTACTACTTTTGAGGTCCTGCTTGCTAATTTCTTACCAAGCTCCCTAAATTCTGACTGCAGGACCACATCCCTCTTTCTACCTGTGTCGTTGGTTCCGATGTGGGCCATGACTGCTGGCTGTTCACCCTCCCCCTTCAGAATTCTCAGTGACCCTAGCACCAGGGAAGCAACACACCATCCTGGATTCATGTTTGCGGCCACAGAAACGCTGGTCTGTTCCCCTGACTATTGAATCACCTATCACTATGGCTCTTCTAGTCTTCCCTGTACCCCCCTGTGCAGCTGAGCCACCCATGGTGCCATGGACTTGATTCTGGCTGCACTCCCCAGGTGAAGCATCACTTTCCTCAGTTTTCAGAACTGAATACCTGTTGGAGAGCGAGATGAACTCAGGGGTTTCCTGCACTACCTGCCTGATTCTTTTTGACTGTCTGGTGGTCACCCATTCCCTCTCTCCCTGCAAACTCTTAGCTGTGGGGTGACCACATCTATAAAAGTGCGATCCACGTAGATCTCATCCTCATGAATACACTGCGGTGTCGCTAGCTGCTGCTCAAATTCCAAAACCCGGAGCTCAAGCTGCTTCAATTGACGACACTTCCTGCACAAATGTTTCTCCAGGATATGGGAACCGTCCTGGAGCTCCCACATAGCACAGGAGGTGCACTCTTGAGGTTGTAGCAACCCTGCCATACCTTTAATTTATAAGTTGACCCTTTACTATTGCTTAAAAAAAAACCTTACTAATACTATAACAGCTTAGAATTATTAATAAACCTTACGAGAACTGATAAATCCTACTAAAAATCAATGCAATTCACTAGTTAAAATAAACATAACTCAAAAAAAGAAGCAGCTACTCACATGTTCCTTATTATTAAGTTATTTACACACACACACCTGAACAGTAGTGTCCTAACCCAACTAGTTCGAGTTATTCCCACAGCAGTTGCTCACCTTGCAGCTTTCCTGCAACGTCACTGCTCACTTTGTTTTCAAACTCTGATGTGCCTGGACTCCTCTCCACTGCTCTCCCGGAAGGTAAGTTCTCTCGGCCGCAATCCTCAGACTCTATTTATTGGCTCCCCATTCCGTACTCTTCCCGCAGGCCCGCTGCTCTCCCGGAAGGTAAGTGCTCGAGGCCACGATCCTCAGGCTGTATTTATCGGCTCCCTCCTCGTGCCCTCCTGGAAGGTATGTGCTTTCTATTATTAGGGGATGCTTTTAGTGTGTTCCACTGTGAAGACAGATACAAAGTATTTGTTCAAAGTCTCTGCCATTTCCTTCTTCCCATTACTTATTCCCCAGTCTCAACCTTTATCATGACCAGGTCCATATTTCCCTGGAGCATATTCTCTACCTCAGGCTGCATTGTGTTAATAAATCTCATCAATGTATGCTCCCAGTGCGGAGTCTCGGCCAATGGGATCCTGTCTGCAAATGGGTTCCAGAGATCAGCAGGTTCACTAGATTTCACTGAGCAGCCTCTGATGTGGAGAGTTGATCATAACACCTGGGAAAGGCTTGGCCTCAGAACTAACAGCTGCTGTGCTGATGGAGGGCGAAGGACTGATACCATATTTAACAAGGCAACGGTCTCCTTCTAATATTGCCGTTCCACCCTCTTATTAATATTGTATTTATTACAGAACGTCAGGATCTGGGAACGTCTGTCACCACCATGGCCGAAGGTCCAAGCGGAGGAGCAGATCTAACACCTTCAAGAATGAGATTGAGCACAGGTAAGTTCACAAATCTCTTCAAATACAAACTCTGCCCTGACAAATGGTCCTACGCTCCTTGAAGAATCTTCAGCTCATACAAGCAGAGCACACAGTACAGGGGTTTAATAGGAAGAGGGGCATCACACAGCTGGAGGGAACCCCTGAGCACCAGAACAGAGCAATAGATATCTGGTATTGGGGACTGTAAACTGGGTAGAGACAGTCATTCAGTGAAGAATATGTTTCTGAGCAAAAGTGTGACCGCAAAGAGCAGGAAGCCACCCAACGCTGGGCAGGATGGGAAACAGGTGAGGCACTGGAATAGGTGAGAGATCAAGGTGAGATATTGTGTATTCGGTGGAACAGAAAATATCCTCTGTTGCCCTGAGCAGGCCCTGAATGGGATGTTGAGTTGCTGGTGCCAGAGGGAATAGGCTGTTGATGAAAGTAACAGACAGTAAGATCAATGTTCAGATCCACTCTGAAACCCCATACACACCTGGCAGGATCCTGATACACTGTGAAAGCCCATACACACCTGGCAGGATCCTGATCCACTGTGAAACCCCATACACACCTGGCAGATCCTGACACACTGTGAAACCCCCATACACACCTGGCAGGATCCTGATCCACTGTGAAACCCCATACACACCTGGCAGATCCTGATACACAGTGAAACCCCCATACACACCTGGCAGGATCATGATCCACTGTGAATCCCCATACACACCTGGCAGATCCTGATACACTGTTAAACCCCCATACACAGCTGGCAGGATCATAATCCACTGCGAAACCCCATAAACACCTGGAAGATCCTGATACACTGTGAAACCCCATACACACCTGGCAGGATCCTGATACACTGTGAAAACCCCCGACACACCTGGCAGGATCCTGTTACACTGTGAAAACCCCAGACACACCTGGCAGGATCCTGATACACTGTGAAAAACCCATACACACCTGGCATGATACTGATACACTGTGAAAACCCCATACACACCTGGCAGGATACTGATACACTGTGAAAACCCCATTCACACCTGGCAGATCCTGTTACACTGTGAAACCCCCATACACACCTGGCAGGATCTGATACACTGTGAAACCCCCATACACACCTGGCAGGATCCTGATACACTGCGAAACACCCACAAACACCTGGCAGGATCCTGATACACTGTGAAACCCCCATGCACATCTGGCAGGATCCTGATACACTGTTAAACCCCCAAACACATCTGGCAGGATCCTGATCCACTGTGAAACCCCATACACACCAGGCAGGATCCTGATACACTGTGAAACCCCATACACACCTGGCAGGATCCTGATACACTGTGAAAACCCCAGACACACCTGGCAGGATAGTGATTCACTGTGAAAACCCCATTCACACCTGGCAGATCCTGTTACACTGTGAAACCCCAATACACACCTGGCAGGATCCTGATACACTGTGAAAACCCCATGCACACCTGGCAGATCCTGTTACACTGTGAAAACCCATACACACCCGGCAGGATCCTGAGACACTGTGAAAACCCCATACACATCTGGCAGGATCCTGAGACACTGTGAAAACCCCATACACACCCGGCAGGATCCTGATACACTGTGAAAAACCATATACACCCGGCAGGATCCTGATACATTGTGAAAACCCCATACACCTGGCAGGATACTGATACACTGTGAAACCCCATGCACACCAGGCAGGATCCTGATACACAGTGAAAACCCCATACACACCTGGCAGGATCCTGATCCACTGTGAAAAACCCATACACACCTGGCAGGATCCTGATACATTGTGAAAACCCCATACACAGGGTGCTCCGTTTTCCTCCCACATGCCAAAGACTTGCAGGTTGATATGTTAATTGGCCATCATCAATTGCCCCTAGTATAGGTAGGTGGTACGGAAATATATAGGGATAGGTGGGGATGTGATAGGAATACGGGATTAGTGTAGGATTAGTATAAATGGGTGGTTGATGGTCGGCACAGACTCGGTGGGCCGAAGGGCCTGTTTAAGTGCTGTATCTCTAAACTAAACTAAATACTGAGACCTAGTGTCACTGACACCCAGTGACACAAACAAACACACACTGACACCCAGTCGCACAGAGAAACATTGAAACACTGACACCAAGTAAGACAGATACACACTGACACCCAGTAACAAAGACATACACTGATACCAAGTCACAAAGACATACACTGATACCCAGTAACACAAACAAACACACACTGACAACCAGTAGCACAGAGAAACACTGATACACAGTAACAATGACATACACTGACACCAAGTAACACAGACACACACTGACACCCAGTAAAAAAGACATACACTGGCACCAAGTCACAAAGACATACACTGATACCAAGTCACAAAGACATACACTGATACCCAGTAACACAGACACACACTGACTCCAAGTAACAAAGACATACACTGACACCAAGTAACAAAGACATACACTGACACCAAGTAAAAAGACAGACAATTACACCAAGTAACAAAGACATACACATACACGAAGTATTTTGACATACACTGACACCAAGTAACAAAGACATAGACTGATACCCAGTAACGCAGACACACACTTACACCAAGTAACAATGACATACACTGACACCAAGTAACAAAGACATACACTGATACCCAGTAACGCAGACACACAATTACACCAAGTAACAATGACATACACTGACACCAAGTAACAAAGACAGACACTGACACCCAGTAACAAAGACATGCACTGACACCAAGTCACAAAGACATAAACTGACACCCAGTAACACAAAGAAACACACACTGACACCCAGTAACACAGAGAAACACTAATAAACAGTAACAAAGACATACACTGACACCAACTAACACATTCACACACTGACACCCAGTAACAAAGACATACACTGACACCAAGTCACAAAGACATATACTGATGCCAAGTCACAAAGACATACACTGATACCCAGTAACACAGACACACACTGACACCAAGTAACAAAGACATACACTGACACCAAGTAACAAAGACATACACTTACACCAAGTAACAAAGACAGACAATTACACCAATTATTTTGACATGCACTGACACCAAGTAACAAAGACATACATGATACCCATTAACACAGACACACACTTACAACAAGTAACACAGACATACACTGACACCAAGTAACAAAGACATGCACTGATACCCTGTAACACTGACACACACTTACACCAAGTAACAAAGACATACACTGACACCAAGTAACAAAGACATACACTGACACCCAGTAACACAGACACACACGGACACCAAGTAACAAAGACATACACTTACACCAAGTAACACAGACACACACTGACACCCGGTAACAATGACATACACTGATACCAAGTCACAAAGACATACACTGACACCAAGTAACAAAGAGATACACTGATAACCAGGAACACAGACACACACTTACACCAAGTAACAAAGACATACACTTACACCAAGTAACACAGACATAAACTGACACCAAGTAACAAAGACATACAATTACACCAAGTAACAAAGACACACACTAACACCAAGTAACACAGATATACACTGACACCGAACAGGGTTAAGGAAAATCCCAAAGTCTTCAGCAAACAGGGTTAAGGAAAATCCCAAAGCCTTTTATTCATATATAAGGAGAAAGAGGGTAACTAGAGAAAGGATTGGCCCACTAAAGGACAAAGGAGGAATGTTATGCTTGGACTCAGAGAAAATGGGTGAGATTCTAAACGAGTACTTTGCATCGGTATTCACCGAGGAGAGGGACATGACGGATGTTGAGGTTAGGAACAGATGTTTGATTACTCTAGGTCAAGTCGGCATAAGGAGGGAGGAAGTGTTGGGTATTCTAAAGGGCATTAAGGTGGACAAGTCCCCAGGTCCGGATGGGATCTATCCCAGGTTACTGAGGGAAGCGAGAGTGGAAATAGCTGGGGCCTTAACAGATATCTTTGCAGCATCCTTAAACACGGGTGAGGTCCCGGAGGACTGGAGAATTGCTAATGTTGTCCCCTTGTTTCAGAAGGGTAGCAGGGATAATCCAGGTAATTATAGACCGGTGAGCCTGACGTCAGTGGTAGGGAAGCTGCTGGAGATGATACTGAGGGATAGGATCTATTCCCATTTGGAAGAAAATGGGCTCATCAGTGATAGGCAACATGGTTTTGTGCAGGGAAGGTCATGTCTTACCAACTTAATAGAATTATTTGAGGAAGTGACAAAGTTGATTGATGAGGGAAGGGCTGTCGATGTCATATACATGGACTTCAGTAAGGCGTTTGATAAGGTTCCCCATGGCAGGCTGATGGAGAAAGTTAAGGCGCTTGGGGTCCAAGGTGTACTAGCTAGATGGATAAAGAACTGGCTGGGCAACAGGAGACAGAGAGTAGCAGTAGAAGGGAGTTTATCAAAATGGAGACGTGTGACCAGTGGTGTTCCACAGGGATCCGTGCTGGGACCACTGTTGTTTGTGATATACATTAATGATTTGGAGGAAAGTATAGGTGGACTGATTAGCAAATTTGCAGACGACACTAAGATTGGTGGAGTAGCAGATAGTGAAGGGGACTGTCAGAGAATACAGCAGAATATAGATAGATTGGAGAGTTGGGCAGAGAAATGGCAGATGGAGTTCAATCAGGGCAAATGCGAGGTGATGCATTTTGGAAGATCCAATTCAAGAGTGAACTATACAGTAAATGGAAAAGTCCTGGGGAAAATTGATGTCCAGAGAGATTTGGGTGTTCAGGTCCACTGTTCCCTGAAGGTGGCAACGCAGGTAAATAGAGTGGTCAAGAAGGCATACGGCATGCTTTCCTTCATCGGACGGGGCATTGAGTACAAGAGTTGGCAGGTCATGTTACAGTTGTATAGGACTTTGGTTCGGCCACATTTGGAATACTGCGTACAGGTCTGGTCGCCACATTATCAAAAGGATGTGGATGCTTTGGAGAGGGTGCAGAGGAGGTTCACCAGGATGTTGCCTGGGATGGAGGGCGCTAGCTATGAAGAGAGGTTGAGCAGATTAGGATTATTTTCATTAGAAAGACGGAGGTTGAGGGGGGACCTGATTGAGGTGTACAAAATCATGAGAGGTATAGACAGGGTGGATAGCAAGAGGCTTTTTCCCAGAGTGGGGGTTTCAATTACTAGAGGACACGAGTTCAAAGTGAAAGGGGAAACGTTCAGGGGGGATACGCATGGAAAGTTCTTTACGCAGAGGGTGGTGGGCACCTGGAACGCATTGCCAGCGGAGGTGGTAGATGCGGGCACGATGGAGTCTTTTAAGATGTATCTAGACAGATACATGAATGGGCAGGAAGAAAAGAGATACAGAACCTTAGAAAATAGGCGACATGTTTAGAGAGAGGATCTGGATCGGCGCAGGCTTGGAGGGCCGATGGGCCTGTTCCTGTGCTGTAATTATCTTTGTTCTTTGTTTTGTTAAGTAACAAAGACATGCACTGACACCCAGTAATACAGAGACACACGAACACCAAGTAACAAAGGCACACACTTACACCAAGTAACACAGACACACACTGACACCCAGGAACACAGACACACACTTACACCAGGTAACACAGACATACACTGACACCAAGTAACAAAGACATACACTGATACCCAGTAACACAGACACACACTTACACCAAGTAACACAGACATACACTGACACCAAGTAGCAAAGTCATACAATGATACCCAGGAACAAAGACACACACTTACACCCAGAAACACAGACACACACTTACACCAAGTCACAAAGACATACACTTACACCAACTAACACAGACATAAACTGACACCAAGTAACAAAGACATACAATTACACCAAGTAACAAAGACACACACTGACACCCAGTAACACAAACAAACACACACTGACACCCAGTAACACAGAGAAACACTAATAAACAGTAACACAGACATACACTGACACCAAGTCACAAAGACACACACTGACACCCAGTAACAAAGATATACACTGACACCAAGTCACAAAGACATACACTGATACCCAGGAACACAGGCACACACTGACACCCAGTAACAAAGACATACACTGATACCAAGTCACAAAGACATACACTGATACCCAGTAACACAGACACACACTGACACCCAGTAACAAAGACATACACTGATATCAAGTCACAAAGAAATACACTGATACCCAGTAACACAGACACACACTGACACCCAGTAACAAAGACATACACTGATACCAAGTCACAAGGACATACACTGATACCCAGTAACACAGACACACACTGACACCAAGTAACAAAGACGTACACTGACACCAAGTAACAAAGACATACACTTACAACAAGTAACAAAGACACACACTTACACCAAGTAACAAAGACATACACTGACACCAAGTCACAAAGACATACACTGACACCAAGTAACAAAGACATACAATGATACCCAGTAACACAGACACACACTTACACCAAGTAACAAAGACATACACTGACACCTAGTCACAAAGACACACTCTGACACCCAGTAACAAAGACATACACTGATACCAAGTCACAAAGACATACACTGATACCCAGTAACACAGACACACACTTACACCAAGTAACACAGACATACACTGTCACCAAGTAACAAAGACATACACTGATACTCAGTAACACAGAAACACACTTGCACCAAGTAACAAAGACAGACACTGACACCCAGTAACACAGACACACACTTACACCAAGTAACAAAGACATACACTGACACCCAGTAACAAAGACATACACTGACACCCAGTAACACAGACACACACTTACACCAAGTAACACAGACACACACTTACACAAAGTAACAAATACCTACACTTACACCAAGTAACACAGACATACACTGACAGCAAGTAACAAAGACATACAATTACACGAAGTAACAAAGACACTCACTTACACCAAGTAACACAGATATACACTGACACCAAGTAACAAAGACATGCACTGACACCCAGTAACACAGACACACACGGAAACCAAGTAACAAAGACACACACTTACACCAAGAAACACAGACACACACTGACACCCAGTAACACAGACACACACTTGCAACATGTCACACAGACATACACTGATACCCAGTAACACAGACACACACTTACACCAAGTAACACAGACATACACTGACACCAAGTAACAAAGACATACACTGATACCCAGGAACACAGACACACATTTACAACAAGTAACACAGACACACACTTGCACCAAGTAACAAAGACATACACTAACACCAAGTAACGCAGACATACACTGACACCAAGTATCAAAGACACACACTTACACCAAGTAACAAAGACAGACACTGATACCCAGTAACACAGACACACACTTACACCAAGTAACAAAGACATACACTGACACCCAGTAACACAAAAAAACACACACGGACACCCAGTAACACAGAGAAACACTAATAAACAGTAACAAAGACATACACTGACACCAAGTAACACAGTCACACAATGACACCCAGCAACAAAGACATACACTGACACCAAGTCACAAAGACATACACTGATACCAAGTCACAAAGACATGCACTGATACACAGTAACACAGACACACACTTACACCAAGTAACACAGACATACACTGACACCTAGTAACAAAGACATACACTGATACCCAGGAACACAGACACACACTTACACCAAGTAACACAGACACACACTTGCACCAAGTAACAAAGAGACACACTAACACCACGTAACACAGACATACACTGACACCAAGTAACAAAGACATACAATTACACCAAGTATCAAAGACACACACATACACCAAGTAACAAAGACATACACTGACACCCAGTAACACAAACAAACACACACTGACACCCAGTAACACAGAGAAGCACTAATAAACAGTAACACAGTCATACACTGACACCAAGTCACAAAGACACACACTGACACCCAGTAACAAAGACATACACTGACACCAAGTCTCAAAGACATACACTGATACCCAGGAACACAGACACACACTAACACCCAGTAACAAAGACATACACTGATACCAAGTCACAAAGACATACACTGATACCCAGTAACACAGACACTCGCTGACACCCAATTACGAAGACATACACTGATACCTAGTCACAAAGACATACACTGAAACCCAGTAACACAGACACACACTGACACCCAGTAACAAAGACAGACACTGATACCAAGTCACAAAGACATACACTGATACCCAGGAACACAGACACACACTTACACCAAGTAACACAGACACACACTTAAACCAAGTAACAAAGACATACACTTACACCAATAACTCAGACATACACTGACACCAAGTAACAAAGACATACAATTACACCAAGTAACACAGACACACACGGACACCAAGTAACAAAGACACACACTTACAACAAGTAACACAGACACACACTGACACCCAGGAACACAGACACACACTTACACCAAGTAACACAGACACACACTTACACCAAGTAACAAAGACATACACTAACACCAAGTAACACAGACATACACTGGCACCAAGTAACAAAGACATACAATTACACCAAGTAACAAAGACACACACTTACACCAAGTATCAAAGAAAGACACAGATACCCAGTAACACAGACACACACTTACACAAAGTAAAAAAGACATACACTGACACCAACTAACACATTCACACACTGACACCCAGTAACAAAGACATACACTGATACCGTGTAACACAGACACACACTTACACCAAGTAACAAAGACAGACACTGATACCCAGTCACACAGACACACACTTACACCAAGTAACAAAGACATTCACTGACACCCAGTAACAAAGACATACACTGACACCCAGTAACACAGACACACACGGACACCAAGTAACAAGGACACACACTTACACCAAGGAACACAGACACACACTGACACCCAGTAACAGAGACACACACTTACACCAAGCAACACAGACATGCAATGACACCAAGTCACAAAGACATACACTGATACCCAGTAACACAGACATACACTGATACCCAGTAACACAGTGATACAATTACACCAAGTCAAAAAAGACAGGGAATTAGACCAACGAACAAAGACATACACTTACACCAAGTATTTTGACATGCACTGACACCAAGTAACAAAGACATACACTGACACCCAGTAACAAAGACATACACAGACACCCAGTAACACAGACACACACGGACACCAAGTAACAACGACACACACTAGCACCAAGGAACACAGACACACACTGACACCCAGTAACACAGATACACACTTAAACCAAGCAACACAGACATACAATGACACCAAGTAACCAATACATACACTGACACCCAGCAACAAAGACATACACTGACACCAAGTCACAAAGACATACACTGACAACCAGTAACACAGGCACACACTGATACCGTGTAACACAGACACACTCTTACACCAAGTAACAAAGACAGACACTGATACCCAGTAACACAGACACAGACTTACACCAAGTAACAAAAACATGCACTGACACCCAGTAACAAAGACATACACAGACACCCAGTAACACAGACACACACGGACACCAAGCAACAACTACACACACTAGCACCAAGTAACACAGACACACACTGACACCCAGTAACACAGACACATACTTACACCAAGTAACACAGACACACACTTACACCAAGCAACGCAGAGATACAATGACTCAAAGTAACACAGACATACACTGATACCCAGTAACACAGACACACACTTACACCAAATAACACAGACATACACTGACACCAAGTAACAAAGACATACACTGATACCCAGGAACACAGACATACAATTACACGAAGTAACAAAGACACACACTTACACCAAGTAACACAGATATGCACTGACACAAAGTAACAAAGACATGCACTGACACCCAGTAACAGAGACACACATGGACACCAAGTAACAAAGACACACACTTACACCAAGTAACACAGACACACACTGACACCCAGTAACACAGACACACACTTACACCAAGTAACACAGACATACACTGACACCAAGTAACAAAGACATACACAGATACCCAGTAACACAGACACACACTTACACCAAGTAACACAGACACACACTTACACCGAGTAACAAAGACATACACTTACACCACGTAACACAGACATACACTGACACCAAGTAACAAAGACATACAATTACACCAAGTATCAAAGACACACACAAACACCAAGTAACAAAGACATACACTGACACCCAGTAACACAAACAAACACACACTAACACCCAGTAACACAGAGAAGCACTAATAAACAGTAACACAGACATACACTGACACCAAGTCACAAAGACATACACTGACACCCAGTAACACAGACACACACTTACACCAAGTAACAAAGACATACACTGACACCCAGAAACACAAACAAACACACACTGACACCAAGTCTCAAAGACATACACTGATACCCAGGAACACAGAGAAGCACTAATAAACAGTAACACAGACATACACTGATACCAAGTCACAAAGACACACACTGACACCCAGTAACAAAGACATACACTGACACCAAGTCTCAAAGACATACACTGATACCCAGGAACACAGACACACACTGACACCCAGCAACAAAGACATACACTGACACCCAGTAACACAAACAAACACACACAGACACCCAGTAACACAGAGAAGCACTAATAAACAGTAACACAGACATACACTGACACCAAGTCACAAAGACACACACTGACACCCAGTAACAAAGACATACACTGACACCAAGTCTCAAAGACACACACTGATACCCAGGAACACAGACACAGACTGACACCCAGTAACAAAGACATACACTGATACCAAGTCACAAAGACATACACTGATACCCAGTAACACAAACACTCGCTGACACCCAGTAACAAAGACATACACTGATACCAAGTCACAAAGACATACGCTGAAACCCAGTAACACAAACAAACACACACTGACACCCAGTAACACAGAGATGCACTAATAAACAGTAACACAGACATACACTGACACCAAGTCACAAAGACATACACTGACACCCAGTAACACAGACACACACTTACACCAAGTAACAAAGACATACACTGACACCCAGTAACACAAACAAACACACACTGACACCCAGTAACACAGAGAAGCACTAATAAACAGTAACACAGACATACACTGACACCAAGTCACAAAGACACACACTGACACCCAGTAACAAAGACATCCACTGATACCAAGTCACAAAGACATACACTGATACCCAGTAACACAGACACTCGCTGACACCCAGTAACAAAGGCTTACACTGATATCAAGTCACAAAGACATACACTGAAACCCAGTAACACAGACACACACTGACACCCAGTAACAAATACATACACTGACACCAAGTAACAAAGACATACAATTACACCAAGTAACAAAGACACACACTGACACCAAGTAACAAAGACATGCACTGACACCCAGTAACACAGACACACACGGACACCAAGTAACAAAGACACACACTGACACCAAGTAACACAGACACACACTGACACCCAGTAACACAGACACACACTTGTACCAAGTAACACAGACATACACTGACACCAAGTAACAAAGACAGACACTGATACCCAGTAAAACAGACACACACTTACACCAAGTAACACAGACATATACTGACACCAAGTAACAAAGACATGCACTGACACCCAGTAACACAGACACACACGGACACCAAGTAACAAAGACACACACTGAAACCAAGTAACACAGACACACACTGACACCCAGTAACACAGACACACACTTACACCAAGTAACACAGACATATACTGACACCAAGTAACAAAGACAGACACTGAAACCCAGTAACACAGACACACACTTACACCAAGTAACACAGATATATACTGACACCAAGTCACAAAGTCATCCACTGACACCCAGTAACACAAACAAACACACACTGACACGCAGTAACACAGAGACACACTGACACCCAGTAAAAAAGACAGACACTGACACCAAGTCACAAAGACATACACTGATGCCCAGTAACACAGACACACACTGACACCAAGTAACAAAGGCACACACTGCGGGGGTGGGGGGGCACATTGGCGCATTGGTTAGCGCCGCAGCCTCACAGCTCCAGGGACCCGGGTTTGATTCTGGGTACTGCCTGTGCGGAGTGTGCAAGTTCTCGCTGTGTCTGCGTGGGTTTCCTCCGGGTGCTCCGGTTTCCTCCCACATGCCAAAGACTTGCAGGTTGATATGTTAATTGGCCGTCATAAATTGCCCCTAGTATAGGTAGGTGGTAGGGAAATATATCGGGATAGGTGGGGATGTGATAGGAATACGGGATTAGTGTGGGATTAGTATAAATGAGTGGTTGATGGTCGGCACTGACTCGGTGGGCCGAAGGGACTGTTTAAGTGCTGTATCTCGAAACTAAACTAAATACTGACACGTAGTGTCACTGACACCAAGTAACACAAACAAACACACACTGACACACAGTCACACAGAGAAACACTGATACACTGACACCAAGTAACACAGACTTACACTGACCCAGTAACAAAGGCATACACTGATACCAAGTCACAAAGACATACACTGATACCCAGTAACACAAACAAACACACACTGACACCCAGTAGCACAGAGAAACACTGATACACATTAACAATGACATACACTGACACCAAGTAAAACAGACACACACTGACACCCAATAAAAAAAGACATACACTGATACCAAGTCACAAAGACATACACTGATACCCAGTAACACAGACACACACTGACACCCGGTAACAATGACATACACTGATACCAAGTGACAAAGACACACACTGATACCCAGTAACACAAAAAAACACACACTGACACCCAGTAACACAGAGACACACTGACACTAGTTAAAAGACATGCACTGACACCAAGTCACAAAGACATGCACTGATGCCCAGTAACACAGACACACACTGACACCAAGTAACAAAGACATACACTGACACCAAGTAAAAAGACAGACAATTACACCAAGTAACAAAGACATACACTTACACCAAGTATTTAGACATACACTGACACCAAGTAACAAAGACATACACTGATACCCAGTAACGCAGACACACACTTACACCAAGTAACAAAGACATACACTGACACCAAGTCACAAAGACACACACTGACACCCAGTAACAACGACATAGACTGACACCAAGTCACAAAGACATACACTGATACCCAGTGACACTTACACCAAGTAACACAGACATACACTGACATCCAGTAACAAAGACATACACTGACACCCAGTAACGCAGACACACACTGACACTAGTTAAAAGACACAAACTTACACCAAGTAACAAAAACACACACTAACACCAAGTAACACAAACAAACACACTGACACCAGGTAACGCAGACATACACTGACACCAAGTAAGACACACACTGATACCCAGTAACACAAACAAACACACACTGACACCCAGTAACAAAGAGACACACTGACACTAGTTAAAAGACACAAACTTACACCAAGTTACAAAAACACACACTAACACCCAGTAACACAAACAAACACACTGACACCAGGTAACGCAGACATACACTGACACCAAGTAACAAAGACACACACTTACACCAAGTAACACAGACATACACTGACACCAAGTAACAAAGGCATACACTGATACCCAGTAACATAGACACACACTGACACCAAGTAACATAGACATACACTGACACCAAGTCACAAAGACACACACTGACACCCAGTAACACAAACAAACACACACTGACACCCAGTGACAAAGAGAAACACTGATACACAGTAACAAAGACATACACTGATACCAAGTCACAAAGACATACACTGATACCCAGTAACACAGACACACACTGACACCAAGTAACAAAGACAAACACTGATAACAAGTCTCAAAGACATACACTGATACCCAGTAACACAGACAGAGACTGATACCCAGTAACAAAGACATACACTGATACCAAGTCACAAAAACATACACTGATACCCAGTAACACAGACACACACTGACACCAAGTAACAAAGACAAACACTGACACCAAGTAACAAAGACATACACTTACACCAAGTAACAAAGACACACACTTACACCAAGTAACACAGACATACACTGACACCAAGTAGCCAAGACACACACTGACACCAAGTTACAAAGACATATCCTTAAACCAAGTAACAAAGACATACACTTTCACCAAGTATTTTGACATACACTGACACCTATTAACAAAGACAGACACTGATACCCAGTAAAACAGACACACACTTACACCAAGTAACAAAGGCATACACTGACACCCAGTAACAAAGACATACACTGATACCAAGTCACAAAGACATACACTGATACCCAGTAACACAGACACACACTTACACCAAGTAACACAGACATACACTGACACCAAGTAACAAAGACATACCCTGATACCCAGTAACACAGACACACACTTACACCAAGTAACAAAGACAGACACTGGTACCCAGTAACACAGACACACACTTACACCAAGTAACAAAGACATACACTGACACCCAGTAACAAAGACATACACTGACAACCAGTAACACAGACACACACGGACACTAAGTAACAAAGACACGCACTTACACCAAGTAACACAGACACACACTGGCACCCAGTAACACAGACATACACTGATACCCAGTAACACAGACACACACTTACACCAAGTAACAAAGACAGACACAGATACCCAGTAACACAGACACACACTTACACCTAGCAACACAGACATACACTGACACCTAGTAACAAAGACATACACTGACACCAAGTAAAAAGACAGACAATTACACCAAGTAACAAAGACATACACTTACACCAAGTATTTTGACATACACTGACACCAAGTAACAAAGACATACACTGATACCCATTAACGCAGACACACACTTACACCAAGTAACACAGACATACACTGACACCAAGTCATAAAGACACACACTGACACCCAGTAACAAAGACATACAATTACACCAAGTAACACAGACACACACTTACAGCAAGTCACACAGACACACACTGACACCAAGTAACAAAGACACACACTTACACCAAGTAACACAGACATACACTGACAACAAGTAACAAAGACATACACTGATACCCAGTAACACAGACACACACTTACACCAAGTAACACAGACATACACTGACACCAAGTAACAAAGACATACACTGATACCCAGTAACACAGACACACACTTACACCAAGTAACAAAGACAGACACTGATACCCAGTAACACAGACACACACTTACACCAAGTAACAAAGACATACACTGACACCCAGTAACAAAGACATACAATGACACCCAGTAACACAGACACACACGGACACCAAGTAACAAAGACACGCACTTACACCAAGTAATACAGACACACACTGACACCCAGTAACACAGACATACACTGATACCCAGTAACACAGACACACACTTACACCAAGTAACAAAGACAGACACTGATACCCAGTAACACAGACACACACTTACACCTAGCAACACAGACATACACTGACACCAAGTAACAAATACATACACTGACACCAAGTAACAAAGACATACACTGATACCCATTAACGCAGACACACACTTACACCAAGTAACACAGACATACACTGACACCAAGTCACAAAGACACACACTGACACCCAGTAACAAAGACATACACTGACACCAAGTCACAAAGACATACACTGATACCCAGTAACACAGACATACACTTACAACAAGTAACACAGACATACATTGACATCCAGTAACAAAGACATGCACTGACACCCAGTAACGCAGACACACACGGACACCAAGTAACAAAGACACAAAATTACACCAAGGAACACAGACACAAACTGACACCCAGTAACACAAACAAACACACTGACACGAGGTAACGCAGACATACACTGACACCAAGTAACAAAGACATACACTGACACCAAGTAACACAGACACACACTTACACCAAGCAACACAGACATACACTGACACCAAGTAACAAAGACATACACTGATACCCAGTAACACAGACACACACTTACACCAAGTTACACAGACATGCACTGACACCAAGTAACAAAGACATACACTGATACCCAGGAACACAGACACACACTTACACCAAGTAACAAAGACACACATTACACCAAGTAACAAAGACATACAATTACACCAAGTAACACAGACACACACTTACAGCAAGTCACACAGACACACACTGACACCAAGTAACAAAGACACACACTTACACCAAGTAACACAGACATACACTGACAACAAGTAACAAAGACATACACTGATACCCAGTAACACAGACACACACTTAAACCAAGTAACACAGACATACACTGACACCAAGTAACAAAGACATACACTGATACCCAGTAACACAGACACACACTTACACCAAGTAACAAAGACAGACACTGATACCCAGTAACACAGACACACACTTACACCAAGTAACAAAGACATACACTGACACCCAGTAACAAAGACATACACTGACACCCAGTAACACAGACACACACGGACACCAAGTAACAAAGACACGCACTTACACCAAGTAATACAGACACACACTGACACCCAGTAACACAGACATACACTGATACCCAGTAACACAGACACACACTTACACCAAGTAACAAAGACAGACACTGATACCCAGTAACACAGACACACACTTACACCTAGCAACACAGACATACACTGACACCAAGTAACAAATACATACACTGACATCAAGTAACAAAGACATACACTGACACCAAGTAAAAAGACAGACAATTACACCAAGTAACAAAGACATACACTTACACCAGGTATTTTGACATACACTGACACCAAGTAACAAAGACATACACTGATACCCATTAACGCAGACAAACACTTACACCAAGTAACACAGACATACACTGACACCAAGTCACAAAGACACACACTCAAACCCAGTAACAAAGACATACACTGACACCAAGTCACAAAGACATACACTGATACCCAGTAACACAGACATACACTTTCACCAACTAACACAGACATACACTGACATCCAGTAACAAAGACATACACTGACACCCAGTAACGCAGACACACACGGACGCCAAGTAACAAAGACACAAACTTACACCAAGGAACACAGACACAAACCGACACCCAGTAACACAAACAAACACACTGACACCAGGTAACGCAGACATACACTGACACCAAGTAACAAAGACACACACTGACACCAAGTAACACAGACATACACTGACACCAAGTAACACAGACACACACTTACACCAAGCAACACAGAGATACACTGACACCAAGTAACAAAGACATACACTGATACCCAGTAACACAGACACACACTTACACCAAGTAACACAGACATGCACTGACACCAAGTAACAAAGACATACACTGATACCCAGGAACACAGACACACACTTACACCAAGTAACATAGACATACACTGACACCAAGTAACAAAGACACACACTTACAACAAGTAACACAGACATACACTGACAACAAGTAACAAAGACATACACTGATACCCAGTAACACAGACACACACTTACACCAAGTAACAAAGACTGACACTGATACCCAGTAACACAGACACACACTAACACCAAGCAGCACAGACATACACTTACACCAAGTAACAAAGACATACACTGATACCCAGTAACACAGACACACACTTACACCAAGTAACACAGACATACACTGACACCAAGTCACAAAGACATACACTGATACCCAGTAACACAGACATACACTTACAACAAGTAACACAGACATACATTGACATCCAGTAACAAAGACATGCACTGACACCCAGTAACGCAGACACACACGGACACCAAGTAACAAAGACACAAACTTACACCAAGGAACACAGACACAAACTGACACCCAGTAACACAAACAAACACACTGACACGAGGTAACGCAGACAAACACTGACACCAAGTAACAAAGACATACACTTACACCAAGTAACAAAGACACACACTTACACCAAGTAACACAGACATACACTGACACCAAGTAGCCAAGACACACACTGACACCAAGTTACAAAGACATATACTTAAACCAAGTAACAAAGACATACACTTTCACCTAGTATTTTGACATACACTGACACCTATTAACAAAGACAGACACTGATACCCAGTAAAACAGACACACACTTACACCAAGTAACAAAGACATACACTGACACCCAGTAACAAAGACATACACTGATACCAAGTCACAAAGACATACACTGATACCCAGTAACACAGACACACACTTACACCAAGTAACACAGACATACACTGACACCAAGTAACAAAGACATACCCTGATACCCAGTAACACAGACACACACTTACACCAAGTAACAAAGACAGACACTGGTACCCAGTAACACAGACACACACTTACACCAAGTAACAAAGACATACACTGACACCCAGTAACAAAGACATACACTGACAACCAGTAACACAGACACACACGGACACCAAGTAACAAAGACACGCACTTACACCAAGTAACACAGACACACACTGGCACCCAGTAACACAGACATACACTGATACCCAGTAACACAGACACACACTTACACCAAGTAACAAAGACAGACACAGATACCCAGTAACACAGACACACACTTACACCTAGCAACACAGACATACACTGACACCAAGTAACAAAGACATACACTGACACCAAGTAAAAAGACAGACAATTACACCAAGTAACAAAGACATACACTTACACCAAGTATTTTGACATACACTGACACCAAGTAACAAAGACATACACTGATACCCATTAACGCAGACACACACTTACACCAAGTAACACAGACATACACTGACACCAAGTCATAAAGACACACACTGACACCCAGTAACAAAGACATACACTGACACCAAGTCACAAAGACATACACTGATACCCAGTAACACAGACATACACTTACACCAAGTAACACAGACATACATTGACATCCAGTAACAAAGACATGCACTGACACCCAGTAACGCAGACACACACGGACACCAAGTAACAAAGACACAAACTTACACCAAGGAACACAGACACAAACTGACACCCAGTAACACAAACAAACACACTGACACGAGGTAACGCAGACATACACTGACACCAAGTAACAAAGACACACACTTACACCAAGTAACACAGACATACACTGACACCAAGTAACACAGACACACACTTACACCAAGCAACACAGACATACACTGACACCAAGTAACAAAGACATACACTGATACCCAGTAACACAGACACACACTTACACCAAGTTACACAGACATGCACTGACACCAAGTAACAAAGACATACACTGATACCCAGGAACACAGACACACACTTACACCAAGTAACAAAGACACACACTTACACCAAGTAACAAAGACATACAATTACACCAAGTAACACAGACACACACTTACAGCAAGTCACACAGACACACACTGACACCAAGTAACAAAGACACACACTTACACCAAGTAACACAGACATACACTGACAACAAGTAACAAAGACATACACTGATACCCAGTAACACAGACACACACTTACACCAAGTAACACAGACATACACTGACACCAAGTAACAAAGACATACACTGATACCCAGTAACACAGACACACACTTACACCAAGTAACAAAGAAAGACACTGATACCCAGTAACACAGACACACACTTACACCAAGTAACAAAGACATGCACTGACACCCAGTAACAAAGACATACACTGACACCCAGTAACACAGACACACACGGACACCAAGTAACAAAGACACGCACTTACACCAAGTAATACAGACACACACTGACACCCAGTAACACAGACATACACTGATACCCAGTAACACAGACACACACTTACACCAAGTAACAAAGACAGACACTGATACCCAGTAACACAGACACACACTTACACCTAGCAACACAGACATACACTGACACCAAGTAACAAATACATACACTGACACCAAGTAACAAAGACATACACTGATACCCATTAACGCAGACACACACTTACACCAAGTAACACAGACATACACTGACACCAAGTCACAAAGACACACACTGATAACAAGTCTCAAAGACATACACTGATACCCAGTAACACAGACAGAGACTGATACCCAGTAACAAAGACATACACTGATACCAAGTCACAAAAACATACACTGATACCCAGTAACACAGACACACACTGACACCAAGTAACAAAGACAAACACTGACACCAAGTAACAAAGACATACACTTACACCAAGTAACAAAGACACACACTTACACCAAGTAACACAGACATACACTGACACCAAGTAGCCAAGACACACACTGACACCAAGTTACAAAGACATATACTTAAACCAAGTAACAAAGACATACACTTTCACCAAGTATTTTGACATACACTGATACCTATTAACAAAGACAGACACTGATACCCAGTAAAACAGACACACACTTACACCAAGTAACAAAGACATACACTGACACCCAGTAACAAAGACATACACTGATACCAAGTCACAAAGACATACACTGATACCCAGTAACACAGACACACACTTACACCAAGTAACACAGACATACACTGAAACAAAGTAACAAAGACATACCCTGATACCCAGTAACACAGACACACACTTACACCAAGTAACAAAGACAGACACTGGTACCCAGTAACACAGACACACACTTACACCAAGTAACAAAGACATACACTGACACCCAGTAACAAAGACATACACTGACAACCAGTAACACAGACACACACGGACACCAAGTAACAAAGACACGCACTTACACCAAGTAACACAGACACACACTGGCACCCAGTAACACAGACATACACTGATACCCAGTAACACAGACACACACTTACACCAAGTAACAAAGACAGACACAGATACCCAGTAACACAGACACACACTTACACCTAGCAACACAGACATACACTGACACCAAGTAACAAAGACATACACTGACACCAAGTAAAAAGACAGACAATTACACCAAGTAACAAAGACATACACTTACACCAAGTATTTTGACATACACTGACACCAAGTAACAAAGACATACACTGATACCCATTAACGCAGACACACACTTACACCAAGTAACACAGACATACACTGACACCAAGTCATAAAGACACACACTGACACCCAGTAACAAAGACATACACTGACACCAAGTCACAAAGACATACACTGATACCCAGTAACACAGACATACACTTACACCAAGTAACACAGACATACATTGACATCCAGTAACAAAGACATGCACTGACACCCAGTAACGCAGACACACACGGACACCAAGTAACAAAGACACAAACTTACACCAAGGAACACAGACACAAACTGACACCCAGTAACACAAACAAACACACTGACACGAGGTAACGCAGACATACACTGACACCAAGTAACAAAGACACACACTTACACCAAGTAACACAGACATACACTGACACCAAGTAACACAGACACACACTTACACCAAGCAACACAGACATACACTGACACCAAGTAACAAAGACATACACTGATACCCAGTAACACAGACACACACTTACACCAAGTTACACAGACATGCACTGACACCAAGTAACAAAGACATACACTGATACCCAGGAACACAGACACACACTTACACCAAGTAACAAAGACACACACTTACACCAAGTAACAAAGACATACAATTACACCAAGTAACACAGACACACACTTACAGCAAGTCACACAGACACACACTGACACAAGTAACAAAGACATACACTGATACCCAGTAACACAGACATACACTTACACCAAGTAACACAGACATACACTGACACCAAGTAACAAAGACATACACTGATACCCAGTAACACAGACACACACTTACACCAAGTAACAAAGACAGACACTGATACCCAGTAACACAGACACACACTTACACCAAGTAACAAAGACATACACTGACACCCAGTAACAAAGACATACACTGACACCCAGTAACACAGACACACACGGACACCAAGTAACAAAGACACGCACTTACACCAAGTAATACAGACACACACTGACACCCAGTAACACAGACATACACTGATACCCAGTAACACAGACACACACTTACACCAAGTAACAAAGACAGACACTGATACCCAGTAACACAGACACACACTTACACCTAGCAACACAGACATACACTGACACCAAGTAACAAATACATACACTGACACCAAGTAACAAAGACATACACTGATACCCATTAACGCAGACACACACTTACACCAAGTAACACAGACATACACTGACACCAAGTCACAAAGACACACACTGGCACCCAGTAACAAAGACATACACTGACACCAAGTCACAAAGACATACACTGATACCCAGTAACACAGACATACACTTACAACAAGTAACACAGACATACATTGACATCCAGTAACAAAGACATGCACTGACACCCAGTAACGCAGACACACACGGACACCAAGTAACAAAGACACAAACTTACACCAAGGAACACAGACACAAACTGACACCCAGTAACACAAACAAACACACTGACACGAGGTAACGCAGACATACACTGACACCAAGTAACAAAGACACACACTTACACCAAGTAACACAGACATACACTGACACCAAGTAACACAGACACACACTTACACCAAGCAACACAGACATACACTGACACCAAGTAACAAAGACATACACTGATACCCAGTAACACAGACACACACTTATACCAAGTTACACAGACATGCACTGACACCAAGTAACAAAGACATACACTGATACCCAGGAACACAGACACACACTTACACCAAGTAACAAAGACACACACTTACACCAAGTAACAAAGACATACAATTACACCAAGTAACACAGACACACACTTACAGCAAGTCACACAGACACACACTGACACCAAGTAACAAAGACACACACTTACACCAAGTAACACAGACATACACTGACAACAAGTAACAAAGACATACACTGATACCCAGTAACACAGACACACACTTACACCAAGTAACACAGACATACACTGACACCAAGTAACAAAGACATACACTGATACCCAGTAACACAGACACACACTTACACCAAGTAACAAAGACAGACACTGATACCCAGTAACACAGACACACACTTACACCAAGTAACAAAGACATACACTGACACCCAGTAACAAAGACATACACTGACACCCAGTAACACAGACACACACGGACACCAAGTAACAAAGACACGCACTTACACCAAGTAATACAGACACACACTGACACCCAGTAATACAGACACACACTGACACCCAGTAACACAGACACACACTTACACCAAGTAACAAAGACAGACACTGATACCCAGTAACACAGACACACACTTACACCTAGCAACACAGACATACACTGACACCAAGTAACAAATACATACACTGACATCAAGTAACAAAGACATACACTGACACCAAGTAAAAAGACAGACAATTACACCAAGTAACAAAGACATACACTTACACCAAGTATTTTGACATACACTGACACCAAGTAACAAAGACATACACTGATACCCATTAACGCAGACAAACACTTACACCAAGTAACACAGACATACACTGACACCAAGTCACAAAGACACACACTCAAACCCAGTAACAAAGACATACACTGACACCAAGTCACAAAGACATACACTGATACCCAGTAACACAGACATACACTTTCACCAACTAACACAGACATACACTGACATCCAGTAACAAATACATACACTGACACCCAGTAACGCAGACACACACGGACACCAAGTAACAAAGACACAAACTTACACCAAGGAACACAGACACAAACCGACACCCAGTAACACAAACAAACACACTGACACCAGGTAACGCAGACATACACTGACACCAAGTAACAAAGACACACACTGACACCAAGTAACACAGACATACACTGACACCAAGTAACACAGACACACACTTACACCAAGCAACACAGAGATACACTGACACCAAGTAACAAAGACATACACTGATACCCAGTAACACAGACACACACTTACACCAAGTAACACAGACATGCACTGACACCAAGTAACAAAGACATACACTGATACCCAGGAACACAGACACACACTTACACCAAGTAACATAGACATACACTGACACCAAGTAACAAAGACACACACTTACAACAAGTAACACAGACATACACTGACAACAAGTAACAAAGACATACACTGATACCCAGTAACACAGACACACACTTACACCAAGTAACAAAGACTGACACTGATACCCAGTAACACAGACACACACTAACACCAAGCAGCACAGACATACACTGACACCAAGTAACAAAGACATACACTGATACCCAGTAACACAGACACACACTTACACCAAGTAACACAGACATACACTGACACCAAGTAACAAAGACATACACTGACACCAAGTCACAAAGACATACACTGATACCCAGTAACACAGACATACACTTACAACAAGTAACACAGACATACATTGACATCCAGTAACAAAGACATGCACTGACACCCAGTAACGCAGACACACACGGACACCAAGTAACAAAGACACAAACTTACACAATGGAACACAGACACAAACTGACACCCAGTAACACAAACAAACACACTGACACGAGGTAACGCAGACAAACACTGACACCAAGTAACAAAGACATACACTTACACCAAGTAACAAAGACACACACTTACACCAAGTAACACAGACATACACTGACACCAAGTAGCCAAGACACACACTGACACCAAGTTACAAAGACATATACTTAATCCAAGTAACAAAGACATACACTTTCACCAAGTATTTTGACATACACTGACACCTATTAACAAAGACAGATACTGATACCCAGTAAAACAGACACACACTTACACCAAGTAACAAAGACATACACTGACACCCAGTAACAAAGACTTACACTGATACCAAGTCACAAAGACATACACTGATACCCAGTAACACAGACACACACTTACACCAAGTAACACAGACATACACTGACACCAAGTAACAAAGACATACCCTGATACCCAGTAACACAGACACACACTTACACCAAGTAACAAAGACAGACACTGGTACCCAGTAACACAGACACACACTTACACCAAGTAACAAAGACATACACTGACAACCAGTAACAAAGACATACACTGACAACCAGTAACACAGACACACACGGACACCAAGTAACAAAGACACGCACTTACACCAAGTAACACAGACACACACTGGCACCCAGTAACACAGACATACACTGATACCCAGTAACACAGACACACACTTACACCAAGTAACAAAGACAGACACAGATACCCAGTAACACAGACACACACTTACAACTAGCAACACAGACATACACTGACACCAAGTAACAAAGACATACACTGACACCAAGTAAAAAGACAGACAATTACACCAAGTAACAAAGACATACACTTACACCAAGTATTTTGACATACACTGACACCAAGTAACAAAGACATACACTGATACCCATTAACGCAGACACACACTTACACCAAGTAACACAGACATACACTGATACCAAGTCATAAAGACACACACTGACACCCAGTAACAAAGACATACACTGACACCAAGTCACAAAGACATACACTGATACCCAGTAACACAGACATACACTTACACCAAGTAACACAGACATACATTGACATCCAGTAACAAAGACATGCACTGACACCAAGTAACGCAGACACACACGGACACCAAGTAACAAAGACACAAACTTACACCAAGGAACACAGACACAAACTGACACCCAGTAACACAAACAAACACACTGACACGAGGTAACGCAGACATACACTGACACCAAGTAACAAAGACACACACTTACACCAAGTAACACAGACATACACTGACACCAAGTAACACAGACACACACTTACACCAAGCAACACAGACATACACTGACACCAAGTAACAAAGACATACACTGATACCCAGTAACACAGACACACACTTACACCAAGTTACACAGACATGCACTGACACCAAGTAACAAAGACATACACTGATACCCAGGAACACAGACACACACTTACACCAAGTAACAAAGACACACACTTACACCAAGTAACAAAGACATACAATTACACCAAGTAACACAGACACACACTTACAGCAAGTCACACAGACACACACTGACACCAAGTAACAAAGACACACACTTACACCAAGTAACACAGACATACACTGACAACAAGTAACAAAGACATACACTGATACCCAGTAACACAGACACACACTTACACCAAGTAACACAGACATACACTGACACCAAGTAACAAAGACATACACTGATACCCAGTAACACAGACACACACTTACACCAAGTAACAAAGACAGACACTGATACCCAGTAACACAGACACACACGGACACCAAGTAACAAAGACACGCACTTACACCAAGTAATACAGACACACACTGACACCCAGTAACACAGACATACACTGATACCCAGTAACACAGACACACACTTACACCAAGTAACAAAGACAGACACTGATACCCAGTAACACAGACACACACTTACACCTAGCAACACAGACATACACTGACACCAAGTAACAAATACATACACTGACACCAAGTAACAAAGACATACACTGATACCCATTAACGCAGACACACACTTACACCAAGTAACACAGACATACACTGACACCAAGTCACAAAGACACACACTGACACCCAGTAACAAAGACATACACTGACACCAAGTCACAAAGACATACACTGATACCCAGTAACACAGACATACACTTACAACAAGTAACACAGACATACATTGACATCCAGTAACAAAGACATGCACTGACACCCAGTAACGCAGACACACACGGACACCAAGTAACAAAGACACAAACTTACACCAAGGAACACAGACACAAACTGACACCCAGTAACACAAAAAAACAGACTGACACGAGGTAACGCAGACATACACTGACTCCAAGTAACAAAGACACACACTTACACCAAGTAACACAGACATACACTGACACCAAGTAACACAGACACACACTTACACCAAGCAACACAGACATACACTGACACCAAGTAACAAAGACATACACTGATACCCAGTAACACAGACACACACTTACACCAAGTTACACAGACATGCACTGACACCAAGTAACAAAGACATACACTGATACCCAGGAACACAGACACACACTTACACCAAGTAACAAAGACACACACTTACACCAAGTAACAAAGACATACAATTACACCAAGTAACACAGACACACACTTACAGCAAGTCACACAGACACACACTGACACCAAGTAACAAAGACACACACTTACACCAAGTAACACAGACATACACTGACAACAAGTAACAAAGACATACACTGATACCCAGTAACACAGACACACACTTACACCAAGTAACACAGACATACACTGACACCAAGTAACAAAGACATACACTGATACCCAGTAACACAGACACACACTTACACCAAGTAACAAAGACAGACACTGATACCCAGTAACACAGACACACACTTACACCAAGTAACAAAGACATACACTGACACCCAGTAACAAAGACATACACTGACACCCAGTAACACAGACACACACGGACACCAAGTAACAAAGACACGCACTTACACCAAGTAATACAGACACACACTGACACCCAGTAACACAGACATACACTGATACCCAGTAACACAGACACACACTTACACCAAGTAACAAAGACAGACACTGATACCCAGTAACACAGACACACACTTACACCTAGCAACACAGACATACACTGACACCAAGTAACAAATACATACACTGACATCAAGTAACAAAGACATACACTGACACCAAGTAAAAAGACAGACAATTACACCAAGTAACAAAGACATACACTTACACCAAGTATTTTGACATACACTGACACCAAGTAACAAAGACATACACTGATACCCATTAACGCAGACAAACACTTACACCAAGTAACACAGACATACACTGACACCAAGTCACAAAGACACACACTCAAACCCAGTAACAAAGACATACACTGACACCAAGTCACAAAGACATACACTGATACCCAGTAACACAGACATACACTTTCACCAACTAACACAGACATACACTGACATCCAGTAACAAAGACATACACTGACACCCAGTAACGCAGACACACACGGACACCAAGTAACAAAGACACAAACTTACACCAAGGAACACAGACACAAACCGACACCCAGTAACACAAACGAACACACTGACACCAGGTAACGCAGACATACACTGACACCAAGTAACAAAGACACACACTGACACCAAGTAACACAGACATACACTGACACCAAGTAACACAGACACACACTTACACCAAGCAACACAGAGATACACTGACTCCAAGTAACAAAGACATACACTGATACCCAGTAACACAGACACACACTTACACCAAGTAACACAGACATGCACTGACACCAAGTAACAAAGACATACACTGATACCCAGGAACACAGACACACACTTACACCAAGTAACATAGACATGCACTGACACCAAGTAACAAAGACACACACTTACAACAAGTAACACAGACATACACTGACAACAAGTAACAAAGACATACACTGATACCCAGTAACACAGACACACACTTACACCAAGTAACAAAGACTGACACTGATACCCAGTAACACAGACACACACTAACACCAAGCAGCACAGACATACACTGACACCAAGTAACAAAGACATACACTGATACCCAGTAACACAGACACACACTTACACCAAGTAACACAGACATACACTGACACCAAGTAACAAAGACATACACTTACACCAAGTAACATAGACGTACACTGACACCAAGTAACAAAGACATACAAATACACCAAGTAACAAAGACACACACTTACAGCAAGTAACAAATACACACACTTACACCAAGTAACAAAGACATGCACTGATACCCAGTAACACAGACACACACTTACAACAAGTAACACAGACATGCACTGACACCAAGTAACAAAGACATACACTGATACCCAGGAACACAGACACACACTTACACCAAGTAACACAGACACACACTTACTCGACGGAACAAAGACATACACTTACACGAAGTAACACAGACACACACTTACACCAAGTCACACAGACACACACAGACACCAAGTAACAAAGACACACACTTACACCAAGTAACACAGACACACACTGACACCCAGTAACACAGACACACACTGACACCAGGTAACACAGACACACACTTACACCAAGCAACACAGAGATACACTGACACCAAGTAACAAAGACATACACTGATACCCAGTAACACAGACACACACTTACACCAAGTAACACAGACATGCACTGACACCAAATAACAAAGACATACACTGATACCCAGGAACACAGACACACACTTACACCAAGTAACAAAGACACACACTTACACCAAGTAACAAAGACATACACTGACACCAAGTAACACAGACACACACTGACACCCAGTAAAAAAGACATACACTGACACCAAGTCACAAAGACATACATTGATACCAAGTCCCAAAGACACACACTGACACCAAGTAACAAAGACATACACTGACTGCAAGCAACAAAGACATACACTGACACCAAGTATTTTGACATACACTGACACCAAGTAACAATGACATACACTGATACCCAGTAATGCAGACACACACTTACACCAAGTATCAAAGACATACACTGACACCAAGTCACAAAGACAGACACTGACACCCAGTAACAAAGACATACACTGACACCAAGTCACAAAGACATACACTGATACACAGTAACACAGACACACACTTACACCAAGTAACACAGACATACACTGATACCCAGTAACGCAGACACACACTTACACCAAGTAACAAAGACATACACTGACACCAAGTCACAAAGACACACACTGACACCCAGTAACAAAGACATACACTGACACCAAGTCACAAAGACATTCACTGATACCCAGTAACACAGACACACACTTACACCAAGTAACACAGACACACACTGACACCCAGTAACACAAACAAACACACTGACACCAGGTAACACAGACATACACTGACACCAAGTAACAAAGACACACACTTACACCAAGTAACACAGACATACGCTGACACCAAGTCACAAATACATACACTGATACCAAGTAACAAAGACACACACTTACACCATGTAACACAGACATACACTGACACCAAGCAACAAAGACATACACTGTTACCCAGTAACACAGACACACACTTCCACCAAGTAACAAAGACACACACTTCCACCAAGTAACAAAGACATACACTGACACCAAGTTACAAAGACAGACACTTACACCACGTAACACAGACATACACTGACTCCAAGTAACAAAGACATACAATTACACCAAGTAACAAAGACACACACTTACACCAAGTAACACAGACATACACTGACACCATGTAACAAAGACATGCACTGATACCCAGTAACACAGACATACACTGACACCAAGTAACAAAGACATACACAGACACCAAGAAACAAAGACATACACTGACACCCAGTAACACAGACACACACTTACACCAATTAACAAAGACAAACACTGACACCAAGTAACAAAGACATCCACTGACACCAAGAAACAAAGACATACACTCACACATTTTAACACAGACACACACTGACACCCAGTAACACAAACAGACACACACTGACACCCAGTAACATAGAGAAACACTGACACACAGTAACAAAGACATACACAGACACCAAGTAACACAGACATACACTGACACCCAGTAAAAAAGACATACACTGATGCCCTTTAACACAGACACACACTGACACCAAGTGACAAAGACATACACTGATACCAAGTAACAAAGACATACAGTTACACCAAGTAACAAAGACACACACCTACACCAAGTAACACAGACATACACTGACACCAAGTAACAACGACAGACAATTACACCAAGTAGCAAAGACATACACTTCCACCAAGTATTTTGACAGACACTGACTCCAAGTAACAAAGACATACACTGATACCCAGTAACATAGACACACAGACACCAAGTAACAAAGACATACACTGACACCAAGTCACAAAGACACACACTGACACCCCGTAACACAAACAAACACACACTGACACCCAGTAACACAGAGAAACACTGATACACAGTAACAAAGACATACACTGACACCAAGTAACACAGACATACACTGACACCCAGTAAAAAAGACATACACTGATGCCCTTTAACACAGACACACACTGACACCAAGTGACAAAGACATACACTGATACCAAGTAACAAAGACATACAGTTACACCAAGTAACAAAGACACACACCTACACCAAGTAACACAGACATACACTGACACCAAGTAACAACGACAGACAATTACACCAAGTAACAAAGACATACACTTACACCAACTATTTTGACATACACTGACACCAAATAACAAAGACATACACTGATACCCAGTAACATAGACATACACTTACACCAAGTCACAAAGACACACACTGACTCCCAGTAACAAAGACATACACTGACACCAAGTCACAAAGACATACACTGATACCCAGTAACACAGACACACAATTACACCAAGTAACAAAGACATACACTGATACCCAGTAACACAGACTCACACTTACACCAAGTAACAAAGACATACACTGACACCAAGTCACAAAGACACACACTGACACCCAGTAACAAAGACATACGCTGACACCAAGTCACAAATACATACACTGATACCAAGTAACAAAGACACACACTTACACCAAGTAACACAGACATACACTGACACCAAGTAACAAAGACATACACTGTTACCCAGTAACACAGACACACACTTACACCAAGTAACAAAGACACACACTTCCACCAAGTAACAAAGACATACACTGACACCAAGTAACAAAGACATACACTTACACCACGTAACACAGACATACACTGACTCCAAGTAACAAAGACATACAATTACACCAAGTAACAAAGACACACACTTACACCAAGTAACACAGTCATACACTGACACCATGTAACAAAGACATGCACGGATACCCAGTAACACAGACATACACTGACACCAAGTAACAAAGACATACGCAGACACCAAGAAACAAAGACATACACTGATACCCAGTAACACAGACACATACTTACACCAATTAACAAAGACAAACACTGACACCAAGTAACAAAGACATCCACTGACACCAAGAAACAAAGACATACACTCACACATTTTAACACAGACACACACTGACACCCAGTAACACAAACAGACACACACTGACACCCAGTAACATAGAGAAACACTGACACACAGTGACAAAGACATACACAGACAGACATGACACCAAGTAACAAAGACGAAGAGAGACACACACTGACATCAAGTCACAAAGACATACACTGACACCAAGTCACATAGACCTACACTGATAACCAGTAACACAGACACACACTTACACCAAGTAACAAAGACATACACTGACACCCAGTAACAAAGACATGCACTGACACCAAGTCACAAACACATACACTGATCCCCAGTAACACAGACACACACTTACACCAAGTAACACAGACAGACACTGACACCATGTAACAAAGACATGCGCTGATACCCAGCAACACAGACACACACTTACAACAAGTAATAAAGACATACACTGACACCCAGTAACAAAGACATACACTGACACCAAGTAACAAAGACAAACACTGACACCAAGTAACAAAGACATCCACTGACACCAAGAAACAAAGACGTACACTTACACCAAGTAACACAGGCACACACTGTCACCCAGTCACACAAACAAACACACACTGACACCCAGTAACATAGAGAAACACTGACACACAGTAACAAAGACATACATAGACTGACACTGACACAAAGTAACAAAGACTAACAGAGACACACTCTGACACCAAGTCACAAAGACATACACTGACACCCAGTAACATAGAGAAACACTGACACTCAGTAACAAAGACATACACAGACAGACACTGACACAAAGTAACAAAGACATACACTGATACCAAGTAACATAGACATACACTTACACCAAGTAGCAAAGACATACACTGACAACAAGTCACAAAGACACACACTGACACCCAGTAACAAAGACATACACTTACACCAAGTCACAAACACATACACTGATACCCAGTAACACAGACACACACATACACCAAGTAACAAAGACATACACTGATACCCAGAAACACAGACACACACTTACAACAAGTAACAAAGACATACACTGACACCAAGTCACAAAGACACACACTGACACCCAGTAACAAAGACATACACTGACACCAAGTCACAAAGACATACACTGACACCAAGTAACAAAGACATACACAGACACCAAGAAACAAAGACATACACTGATACCCAGTAACACAGACACACACTTACACCAAGTAACAAAGACAAACACTGACACCAAGTAACAAAGACTTCCACTGACACCAAGAAACAAAGACATACACAGACACCAAGAAAGAAAAACATACACTGATACCCAGTAACACAGACACACACTTACACCAAGTAACAAAGACAAACACTGACACCAAGTAACAAAGACATCCACTGACACCAAGAAACAAAGACATACACTTACACCAAGTAACACAGACACACACTGACACCCAGTAACACAAACAAACACACACTGACACCCAGTAACATAGAGAAACACTGACACACAGTAACAAAGACATACACAGACAGACACTGACACCAAGTAACAAAGACTAACAGAGACACACACTGACACCAAGTCACAAAGACATACACTGACACCCAGTAACAAAGACACACACTGACACCAAGTCACAAAGACATACACTGATACCCAGTAACACAGACACACACTTACACCAAGTAACAAAGACATACACTGACACCCAGTAACAAAGACATGCACTGACACCAAGTCACAAAGACATACACTGATACCCAGTAACACAGACACACACTTACACCAAGAAACAAAGACATACAATCACACCAAGCAACAAAGACACAGACTTACACCAAGTAACACAGACATACAGTGACACCATGTAACAAAGACATGCACTGATACCCAGTAACACAGACATACACTGACACCAGGTAACAAAGACATACACTGCCACCAAGAAACAAAGACATACACTGATACCCAGTAACACAGACACACACTTACACCAAGTAACAAAGACATTCACTGACACCCAGTAACAAAGACATACACTGACAGCAAGAAACAAAGACATACACTGATACCCAGTAACACAGACACACAATCACACCAAGCATCAACGACACAGACTTACACCAAGTAACATAGACATACAGTGACAACATGTAACAAAGACATGCACTGATACCCAGTAACACAGACATACACTGACCCCAAGTAACAAAGACATACACTGCCACCAAGAAACAAAGACATACACTGATACCCAGTAACACAGACACACTCTTACACCAAGTAACAAAGACATACACTGACACCCAGTAACAAAGACATACACTGACAGCAAGAAACAAAGACATACACTGATACCCAGTAACACAGACACACACTTACACCAAGTAACAAAGACATACACTGATACCCAGTAACACAGACACATACTTACACCAAGTAACAAAGACACACACTGACACCAAGTAACAAAGACTTCCACTGACACCAAGTCACAAATACATACACTGATACCCAGTAACACAGACGCACACTGACACCAAGTAACTAAGACATTCACTGACACCAAGTCACAAACACATACACTGATACAAAGTCACAAAGACATACACTGATGCCCGGTAACACAGACACACACTTACACCGAGTAACAAAGACACACACTTACACCAAGTAACACAGACAGACACTGACACCAAGTAACAAAGACAGACAATTACACCAAGTAACAAAGACATACACTTACACCAAGTATTTTGACATACACTGACACCAAGTAACAAAGACATACACTGACACCAAGTAACAAAGACATACACTGATACCCAGTAACACAGGCACACACTTGGGGTGGGGGGGCCGAAGGACCTGTTAAAGTGCAGCATCTCGAAACTGAACTAAATACTGACACCTAGTGTCACAGATACACACTGACACCCAGTAACACAAACAAACACACACTGACACCCAATAACACAGAGAAACACTAATAAACAGTAACAAAGACATACACTGACACCAAGTCACAAACACAGACATTGACACCAAGTAACAATGACATACACTGATACCCAGAAACACTGACACACACTGACACCCAGTTAGAAAAACACAGTGACCCCCAGTAACACAGACACACACTGACCCCCAGTAACACAGACAGACACTGACACCAAGTCACAAAGACACACACTGACACCCAGTAACACAGAGAAACACTGGTACACAGTAACAAAGACATACACTGACACCAAGTCATACAGACACACACTGACACCCAGTAACAAAGACATACACTGACACCAAGTCACAAAGACATACACTGATACCCAGCAACACAGACACACACTGACACCAAGTAACAAGGACATGCACTGACACCGAGTAACAAAGACATACACTTACACCAAGTAACAAAGACAGACAATTACACCAAGTAACAAAGACATACACTTACACCAATTATTTTGACATACACTGACACCAAGTAACAAAGACATACACTGATACCCAGTAACACAGACACTCATTTACACCAAGTAACAGAGACATACACTGACACCAAGTAACAAAGACATACACTGATACCCAGTAACACAGACACACACTGACACCAAGTATCAAAGACACACACTGACACCCAGTAACACAGAGAAACACTGATACACAGTAACAAAAGACATACACTGACATCAAGTAGCACAGACACACACTGACACCCAGTAAAAAAGACATACACTGACACCAAGTCACAAAGACATACACTGACACCAAGTAACAAAGACATACACAGACACCAAGAAACAAAGACATACACTGATACCCAGTAACACAGACACACACTTACACCAAGTAACAAAGACAAACACTGACACCAAGTAACAAAGACTTCCACTGACACCAATAAACAAAGACATACACAGACACCAAGAAAGAAAAACATACACTGATACCCAGTAACACAGACACACACTTACACCAAGTAACAAAGACAAACACCGACACCAAGTAACAAAGACATCCACTGACACCAAGAAACAAAGACATACACTTACACCAAGTAACACAGACACACACTGACACCCAGTAACACAAACAAACACACACTGACACCCAGTAACATAGAGAAACACTGACGCACAGTAACAAAGACATACACAGACAGACACTGACACCAAGTAACAAAGACTAACAGAGACACACACTGACACCAAGTCACAAAGACATACACTGACACCCAGTAACAAAGACACACACTGACACCAAGTCACAAAGACATACACTGATACCCAGTAACACAGACACACACTTACACCAAGTAACAAAGACATACACTGACACCCAGTAACAAAGACATGCACTGACACCAAGTCACAAAGACATACACTGATACCCAGTAACACAGACACACACTTACACCAAGAAACAAAGACATACAATCACACCAAGCAACAAAGACACAGACTTACACCAAGTAACACAGACATACAGTGACACCATGTAACAAAGACATGCACTGATACCCAGTAACACAGACATACACTGACACCAGGTAACAAAGACATACACTGCCACCAAGAAACAAAGACATACACTGATACCCAGTAACACAGACACACACTTACACCAAGTAACAAAGACATTCACTGACACCCAGTAACAAAGACATACACTGACAGCAAGAAACAAAGACATACACTGATACCCAGTAACACAGACACACAATCACACCAAGCAACAACGACACAGACTTACACCAAGTAACATAGACATACAGTGACAACATGTAACAAAGACATGCACTGATACCCAGTAACACAGACATACACTGACCCCAAGTAACAAAGACATACACTGCCACCAAGAAACAAAGACATACACTGATACCCAGTAACACAGACGCACTCTTACACCAAGTAACAAAGACATACACTGACACCCAGTAACAAAGACATACACTGACAGCAAGAAACAAAGACATACACTGATACCCAGTAACACAGACACACACTTACACCAAGTAACAAAGACATACACTGATACCCAGTAACACAGACACATACTTACACCAAGTAACAAAGACGCACACTGACACCAAGTAACTAAGACATTCACTGACACCAAGTCACAAACACATACACTGATACAAAGTCACGAAGACATACACTGATGCCCGGTAACACAGACACACACTTACACCGAGTAACAAAGACACACACTTACACCAAGTAACACAGACAGACACTGACACCAAGTAACAAAGACAGACAATTACACCAAGTAACAAAGACATACACTTACACCAAGTATTTTGACATACACTGACACCAAGTAACAAAGACATACACTGACACCAAGTAACAAAGACATACACTGATACCCAGTAACACAGGCACACACTTGGGGTGGGGGGGCCGAAGGACCTGTTAAAGTGCAGCATCTCGAAACTGAACTAAATACTGACACCTAGTGTCACAGATACACACTGACACCCAGTAACACAAACAAACACACACTGACACCCAATAACACAGAGAAACACTAATAAACAGTAACAAAGACATACACTGACACCAAGTCACAAACACAGACACTGACACCAAGTAACAATGACATACACTGATACCCAGAAACACAGACACACACTGACACCCAGTTAGAAAAACACAGTGACCCCCAGTAACACAGACACACACTGACCCCCAGTAACACAGACAGACACTGACACCAAGTCACAAAGACACACACTGACACCCAGTAACACAGAGAAACACTGGTACACAGTAACAAAGACATACACTGACACCAAGTCATACAGACACACACTGACACCCAGTAACAAAGACATACACTGACACCAAGTCACAAAGACATACACTGATACCCAGCAACACAGACACACACTGACACCAAGTAACAAGGACATGCACTGACACCGAGTAACAAAGACATACACTTACACCAAGTAACAAAGACAGACACTTACACCAAGTAACAAAGACAGACAATTACACCAAGTAACAAAGACATACACTTACACCAATTATTTTGACATACACTGACACCAAGTAACAAAGACATACACTGATACCCAGTAACACAGACACTCATTTACACCAAGTAACAGAGACATACACTGACACCAAGTAACAAAGACATACACTGATACCCAGTAACACAGACACACACTGACACCAAGTATCAAAGACACACACTGACACCCAGTAACACAGAGAAACACTGATACACAGTAACAAAAGACATACACTGACATCAAGTAGCACAGACACACACTGACACCCAGTAAAAAAGACATAAACTGACACCAAGTCACAAAGACATACACTGATACCAAGTAACAAAGACATACACTGACACCAAGAAACACAGACACTCACTGACACCCAGTATAAAACACATACACTGACACCAAGTCACAAAGACATACACTGATGCCCAGTAACACAGACACACACTGACACCAAGTAACAAAGACATACACTGACACCAAGTAACAAAGACATACACTTACACCAAGTAAAAAAGACACACACTTATACCAAGTAACACAGACAAACACTGACACCAAGTAACAAAGATCGACAAATACACCAAGTAACAAAGACATACACTTACACCAAGTATTTTGACATACACAGACACCAAGTCACAAAGACACACGCTGACATCCAGTAACACAGACACACACTTACACCAATGAACAAAGAAAGACACTGCAACCAGTAACACAGACACACACTTACACCAAGTAACAAAGACATACACTGACACCCAGTAACACAGACTCACACGGACACCAAGTAACAAAGGCACACACTTACACACAGTAAAACAGACACACACTGACACCCAGTAACACAAACAACCACACTGACACCAAGTAACAAAGACATACAGTGTCACCCAGTAACAATGACATCCACTGACACCAAGTCCCAAACACATACAATGACACCAAGTAACAAAGACATACACTTACAACAAGTAACAAAGACATACACTGACACCAGGTAACAAAGACATACACTGATACCCAGTAAAACAGGCACTCACTCACACCAAGTAACAAAGACATACACTGATACCCAGTAACACAGACTCACACTTACACCAAGTAACACAGACACACACTTACACCAAGTAACAAAGACATACACTGACACCCAGTAACACAGACTCACACGGACACCAAGTAACAAAGGAACACACTTACACCAAGTAAAACAGACACACACTGACACCCAGTAACACAAACAACCACACTGACACCAAGTAACAAAGACATACAGTGTCACCCAGTAACAATGACATCCACTGACACCAAGTCCCAAACACATACAATGACACCAAGTAACAAAGACATACACTTACAACAAGTAACAAAGACATACACTGACACCAGGTAACAAAGACATACACTGATACCCAGTAAAACAGGCACTCACTCACACCAAGTAACAAAGACATACACTGATACCCAGTAACACAGACTCACACTTACACCAAGTAACACAGACACACACTTACACCAAGTAACAAAGACATACACTGATACCCAGTAACACAGGCACACACTGGGGGGGGGGGGGGGGGCACATTGGCGCAGTGGTTAGCAATGCAGCCTCACAGCTCCAGGGACACGGGTTCCATTCTGGGTACTGCCTGTGCGGAGTTTGCAAGTTCTCCCTGTGTCTGCGTGGGTTTAATCCGGGAGCTCCGGTTTCCTCCCACATGCCAAAGACTTGCAGGTTGATAGGTTGATTGGCCATTATAAATAGCCCCTAGTATAGGTAGGTGGTAAAGAAATATATAGGGACCAGTGGGGATGTTTTTGGAATATGGGATTCGTGTAGGTTTAGTATAAATTGGTGGTTGATGGTCGGCACAGACACGGTGGGCCGAAGGGCCTGTTTCAGTGCTGTATCTCTAAACTAAACCAAATACTGACACCTAGTGTCACAGACACACACTGATACACAGTTACACAGACACACACTAACACCAAGTAACAAAGACATACACTTACACCAAGTAACAAAGACACACACTTACACCAAGTAACACAGACATACAGTGACACCAAGTAACAAAGACATACACTGACAGAAGTAACAAATACATACACTTACAAAAAGTAACAAAGACATACACTTGCACCAAGTAACAAAGACATACACTGACACCAAGTCACAAAGACACACACTGACACCCAGGAACAAAGACATACACTGACACCAATTCACAAGGGGCGGCACCGTGGCGCCGTGGTTAGCACCGCAGCCTCACAGCTCCAGGGACCCGGGTTCGATTCCGGGTACTGCCTGTGTGGAGTTTGCAAGTTCTCCCTGTGTCTGCGTGGGTTTTCTCCGGGTTCTCCGGTTTCCTCCCACAAGCCAAAAGACTTGCAGGTTAATAGGTAAATTGGCCATTATAAATTGTCACTAGTATAGGTAGGTGGTAGGGAAATATAGGGACAGGTGGGGATATTTGGTAGGAATATGGGATTCGTGTAGGATTAGTATAAATGGGTGTTTGATGTTCGGCACAGACTCGGTGGGCCGAAGGGCCTGTTTCAGTGCTGTATCTCTAATCTAATCTAAAACAAAGACATACACTGATACCCAGTAACGCAGACACACACTTACACCAAGTAACACAGACATACACTGACACCAAGTAACAAAGACATACACTGATACCCAGTAACACAGATACACACTTAAACCAAGTAACAAAGACAGACAATTACACCAAGTAACAAAGACATACACTGACACCAAGTAACAAAGACATACACTTACACCAAGTAACAAAGACAGACAATTACACCAAGTAACAAAGACATGCACTTATACCAAGTATTTTGACATACACTGACACCAAGTAACAAAGACAGACACTGCCACCAAGAAACAAAGACATACACTGATACCCAGTAACACAGACACACTCTTACACCAAGTAACAAAGACATACACTGACACCCAGTAACAAAGACATACACTGACAGCAAGAAACAAAGACATACACTGATACCCAGTAACACAGACACACACTTACACCAAGTAACAAAGACATACACTGATACCCAGTAACACAGACACATACTTACACCAAGTAACAAAGACGCACACTGACACCAAGTAACTAAGACATTCACTGACACCAAGTCACAAACACATACACTGATACAAAGTCACGAAGACATACACTGATGCCCGGTAACACAGACACACACTTACACCGAGTAACAAAGACACACACTTACACCAAGTAACACAGACAGACACTGACACCAAGTAACAAAGACAGACAATTACACCAAGTAACAAAGACATACACTTACACCAAGTATTTTGACATACACTGACACCAAGTAACAAAGACATACACTGACACCAAGTAACAAAGACATACACTGATACCCAGTAACACAGGCACACACTTGGGGTGGGGGGGCCGAAGGACCTGTTAAAGTGCAGCATCTCGAAACTGAACTAAATACTGACACCTAGTGTCACAGATACACACTGACACCCAGTAACACAAACAAACACACACTGACACCCAATAACACAGAGAAACACTAATAAACAGTAACAAAGACATACACTGACACCAAGTCACAAACACAGACACTGACACCAAGTAACAATGACATACACTGATACCCAGAAACACAGACACACACTGACACCCAGTTAGAAAAACACAGTGACCCCCAGTAACACAGACACACACTGACCCCCAGTAACACAGACAGACACTGACACCAAGTCACAAAGACACACACTGACACCCAGTAACACAGAGAAACACTGGTACACAGTAACAAAGACATACACTGACACCAAGTCATACAGACACACACTGACACCCAGTAACAAAGACATACACTGACACCAAGTCACAAAGACATACACTGATACCCAGCAACACAGACACACACTGACACCAAGTAACAAGGACATGCACTGACACCGAGTAACAAAGACATACACTTACACCAAGTAACAAAGACAGACACTTACACCAAGTAACAAAGACAGACAATTACACCAAGTAACAAAGACATACACTTACACCAATTATTTTGACATACACTGACACCAAGTAACAAAGACATACACTGATACCCAGTAACACAGACACTCATTTACACCAAGTAACAGAGACATACACTGACACCAAGTAACAAAGACATACACTGATACCCAGTAACACAGACACACACTGACACCAAGTATCAAAGACACACACTGACACCCAGTAACACAGAGAAACACTGATACACAGTAACAAAAGACATACACTGACATCAAGTAGCACAGACACACACTGACACCCAGTAAAAAAGACATAAACTGACACCAAGTCACAAAGACATACACTGATACCAAGTAACAAAGACATACACTGACACCAAGAAACACAGACACTCACTGACACCCAGTATAAAACACATACACTGACACCAAGTCACAAAGACATACACTGATGCCCAGTAACACAGACACACACTGACACCAAGTAACAAAGACATACACTGACACCAAGTAACAAAGACATACACTTACACCAAGTAAAAAAGACACACACTTATACCAAGTAACACAGACAAACACTGACACCAAGTAACAAAGATCGACAAATACACCAAGTAACAAAGACATACACTTACACCAAGTATTTTGACATACACAGACACCAAGTCACAAAGACACACGCTGACATCCAGTAACACAGACACACACTTACACCAATGAACAAAGAAAGACACTGCAACCAGTAACACAGACACACACTTACACCAAGTAACAAAGACATACACTGACACCCAGTAACACAGACTCACACGGACACCAAGTAACAAAGGCACACACTTACACCCAGTAAAACAGACACACACTGACACCCAGTAACACAAACAACCACACTGACACCAAGTAACAAAGACATACAGTGTCACCCAGTAACAATGACATCCACTGACACCAAGTCCCAAACACATACAATGACACCAAGTAACAAAGACATACACTTACAACAAGTAACAAAGACATACACTGACACCAGGTAACAAAGACATACACTGATACCCAGTAAAACAGGCACTCACTCACACCAAGTAACAAAGACATACACTGATACCCAGTAACACAGACTCACACTTACACCAAGTAACACAGACACACACTTACACCAAGTAACAAAGACATACACTGACACCCAGTAACACAGACTCACACGGACACCAAGTAACAAAGGCACACACTTACACCAAGTAAAACAGACACACACTGACACCCAGTAACACAAACAACCACACTGACACCAAGTAACAAAGACATACACTGACAGAAGTAACAAATACATACACTTACAAAAAGTAACAAAGACATACACTTGCACCAAGTAACAAAGACATACACTGACACCAAGTAACAAAGACAGACACTGATCCCCAGTAACGCAGACACACACTGACACCCAGTAACAAAGACATTCACTGACACCAAGTCACAAAGACATGCACTGATACCCAGTACCATAGACACACACTTACACCCAGCAACACACACACACACTGACACCAAGTAAGACAGACATACACTGACACCAAGTAACAAAGACATACACTTATACTAAGTCACAAAGACATACACTGACACCCAGGAACACAGATACACACGGACACCAAGTAACAAAGACACACACTTACACCAAGTAACACAGACACACACTTACACCAAGTAACACAGACATACACTGACACCAAGTAACAAAGACATACACTGACACCAAGTCACAAAGACACAAACTGACACCAAGTAACAAAGACATACACTGACACCAAGTCGCAAGGACATACACTGATACCCAGTAACACAGACACACACTTACACCAAGTAACACAGACATACACTGACACCAAGTAACAAAGACATACAGTGATACACAGTAACGCAGACACACACTAACACCAAGTAACAAAGACAGACACTGATACCCAGTAACACAGACACACACTTACACCAAGTAACAAAGACAGACAATTACACCAAGTAACAAAGACATACACTTACAACAAGTAACAAAGACATACACTGACACCAAGTAACAAAGACATACACTGATACCCAGTAACACAGACACTCACTCACACCAAGTAACAAAGACAGACACTGATACCCAGTAACACAGACTCACACTTACTCCAAGTAACACAGACACACACTTACACCAAGTAACAAAGACATACACTGATACCCAGTAACACAGGCACACACTGGGGGGGGGGGGGGGGGGGGCTCATTGGCGCAGTGGTTAGCATTGCAGCCTCACAGCTCCAGGGACCCGTGTTCGATTCTGGGTACTGCCTGTGCGGAGTTTGCATGTTCTCCCTGTGTCTGCGTGGGTTTCCTCCGGGAGCTCCGGTTTCCTCCCACATGCCAATGACTTGCAGGTTGATAGTTTAATTGGACATTATAAATAGCCCCTAGTATAGGTAGGTGGTAAAGAAATATATAGGGACCAGTGGGGATGTTTTTGGAATATGGGATTCGTGTAGGTTTAGTATCAATTGGTGGTTGATGGTCGGCACAGACTCGGTGGGCCGAAGGGCCTGTTTCAGTGCTGTATCTCTAAACTAAACCAAATACTGACACCTAGTGTCACAGACACACACTGATACACAGTTACACAGACACACACTGACACCAAGTAACAAAGACATACACTTACACCAAGTAACAAAGACACACACTTACACCAAGTAACACAGACATACAGTGACACCAAGTAACAAAGACATACACTGACAGAAGTAACAAATACATACACTTACAAAAAGTAACAAAGACATACACTTGCACCAAGTAACAAAGACATACACTGACACCAAGTTACAAAGACACACACTGACACCCAGTAACAAAGACATACACTGACACCAAGTCACAAAGACATACACTGATACCCAGTAACGCAGACACACACTTACACCAAGTAACACAGACATACACTGACACCAAGTAACAAAGACATACACTGATACCCAGTAACACAGACACACACTTACACCAGGTAACGCAGACATACACTGACACCAAGTCACAAAGACACACACTGACACCCAGTAACAAAGACATACACTGACACCAGGTCACAAAGACATACACTTACACCAAGTAACAAAGACAGACAATTACACCAAGTAACAAAGACATGCACTTACACCAAGTATTTTGACATACACTGACACCAAGTAACAAAGACAGACACTGATCCCCAGTAACGCAGACACACAGTTACACCAAGTAACAAAGACATACACTGACACCAGGTCACAAGGACACACACTGACACCCAGCAACAAAGACATTCACTGACACCAAGTCACAAAGACATACACTGATACCCAGTAACACAGACACACACTTACACCCCGCAACACACACACACACTGACACCAAGTAACACAGACATACACTGACACCAAGTTACAAAGACATACACTGATACCAAGTCACAAAGACACACACTGACACCAAGTAACAAAGACATACACTGATACCCAGTAACAAAGACATACACTGACACCCAGTGACACAGACACACACGGACACCAAGTAACAAAGACACACACTTACACCAGGTAACACAGACACACACTTACACCAAGTAACACAGACATACACTGACACCAAGTAACAAAGTCATACACTGATACCAAGTCACAAAGACACGCACTGACACCAAGTAACAAAGACATACACTGACACCAAGTCGCAAGGACATACACTGATACCCAGTAACACAGGCACACACTTACACCAAGTAACACAGACAGACACTGATACCCAGTAACACAGACACACACTTTCACCAAGTAACAAAGACAGACAATTACACCAAGTAACAAAGACATCCACTGACACCAAGTAACAAAGACATACACTTACACCAAGTAACAAAGACAGACAATTACACCAAGTAACAAAGACATGCACTTACACCAAGTATTTTGACATACACTGACACCAAGTAACAAAGACATACACTGATACCCAGTAACGCAGACACACACTTACACCAAGTAACAAAGACATACACTGACACCAAGTAACAAAGACATACAATGATACCAAGTCACAAAGACATACACTGATACCCAGCAACACAGACACACACTGACACCAAGTAACAAAGACATGCACTGACACCGAGTAACAAAGACATACACTTCCACCAAGTCACAAAGACATACACTGATACCCAGTAACACAGACACACAATTACACCCCGCAACACACACACACACTGACACCAAGTAACACAGACATACACTGACACCAAGTTACAAAGACATACACTGATACCAAGTCACAAAGACACACACTGACACCAAGTAACAAAGACATACACTGATACCCAGTAACAAAGACATACACTGACACCCAGTGACACAGACACACACGGACACCAAGTAACAAAGACACACACTTACACCAGGTAACACAGACACACACTTACACCAAGTAACACAGACATACACTGACACCAAGTAACAAAGTCATACACTGATACCAAGTCACAAAGACACGCACTGACACCAAGTAACAAAGACATACACTGACACCAAGTCGCAAGGACATACACTGATACCCAGTAACACAGGCACACACTTACACCAAGTAACAAAGACAGACAATTACACCAAGTAACAAAGACATGCACTTACACCAAGTATTTTGACATACACTGACACCAAGTAACAAAGACATACACTGATACCCAGTAACGCAGACACACACTTACACCAAGTAACAAAGACATACACTGACACCAGGTCACAAGGACACACACTGACACCAAGTCACAAAGACATACACTGATACCCAGTAACACAGACACACACTTACACCCAGCAACACAGACACACACTGACACCAAGTAACACAGACATACACTTACACCAAGTAACACAGACACACACTTACACCATGTAACACAGACATACACTGACACCAAGTAACAAAGACATACACTGATACCAAGTCACAAAGACATACACTGACACCAAGTAACAAAGACATACACTGATACCCAGTAACACAGACACACACTTACACCAAGTAACAAAGACATACACTGACACCCAGTAACAAAGACATACACTGACACCCAGTAACACAGACACACACGGACACCAAGTAACAAAGACATACACTGACACCAAGTAACAAAGACATATACTTACAGCAAGTAACAAAGACAGACAATTACACCAAGTAACAAAGACATACACTTACACCAAGTATTTTGACATACACTGACACCAATTAACAAAGACATACACTTACACCAAGTAACAAAGACAGACAATTACACCAAGTAACAAAGACATACACTGACACCAAGTAACAAAGACATACACTGATACCCAGTAACACAGACACACACTTACACCAAGTAACAAAGACAGACAATTACACCAAGTCACAAAGACATACACTGACAACAAGTCACAAAGACACACAATGACACCCCGTAACAAAGACATATACTGACACCAAGTCACAAAGACATACACTGATACCCAGTAACGCAGACACACACTTACACCAAGTAACACAGACATACACTGACACCAAGTAACAAAGACATACACTGGTACCCAGTAACACAGACACACACTTACACCAAGTAACAAAGACAGACAATTACACCAAGTAACAAAGACATACACTGACACCAAGTTACAAAGACATACACTGATACCAAGTCACAAAGACACACACTGACACCAAGTAACAAAGACATACACTGATACCCAGTAACAAAGACATACACTGACACCCAGTGACACAGACACACACGGACACCAAGTAACAAAGACACACACTTACACCAGGTAACACAGACACACACTTACACCAAGTAACACAGACATACACTGACACCAAGTAACAAAGTCATACACTGATACCAAGTCACAAAGACACGCACTGACACCAAGTAACAAAGACATACACTGACACCAAGTCGCAAGGACATACACTGATACCCAGTAACACAGGCACACACTTACACCAAGTAACACAGACAGACACTGATACCCAGTAACACAGACACACACTTTCACCAAGTAACAAAGACAGACAATTACACCAAGTAACAAAGACATCCACTGACACCAAGTAACAAAGACATACACTTACACCAAGTAACAAAGACAGACAATTACACCAAGTAACAAAGACATGCACTTACACCAAGTATTTTGACATACACTGACACCAAGTAACAAAGACATACACTGATACCCAGTAACGCAGACACACACTTACACCAAGTAACAAAGACATACACTGACACCAAGTAACAAAGACATACAATGATACCAAGTCACAAAGACATACACTGATACCCAGCAACACAGACACACACTGACACCAAGTAACAAAGACATGCACTGACACCGAGTAACAAAGACATACACTTCCACCAAGTCACAAAGACATACACTGATACCCAGTAACACAGACACACAATTACACCCCGCAACACACACACACACTGACACCAAGTAACACAGACATACACTGACACCAAGTTACAAAGACATACACTGATACCAAGTCACAAAGACACACACTGACACCAAGTAACAAAGACATACACTGATACCCAGTAACAAAGACATACACTGACACCCAGTGACACAGACACACACGGACACCAAGTAACAAAGACACACACTTACACCAGGTAACACAGACACACACTTACACCAAGTAACACAGACATACACTGACACCAAGTAATAAAGTCATACACTGATACCAAGTCACAAAGACACGCACTGACACCAAGTAACAAAGACATACACTGACACCAAGTCGCAAGGACATACACTGATACCCAGTAACACAGGCACACACTTACACCAAGTAACAAAGACAGACAATTACACCAAGTAACAAAGACATGCACTTACACCAAGTATTTTGACATACACTGACACCAAGTAACAAAGACATACACTGATACCCAGTAACGCAGACACACACTTACACCAAGTAACAAAGACATACACTGACACCAGGTCACAAGGACACACACTGACACCAAGTCACAAAGACATACACTGATACCCAGTAACACAGACACACACTTACACCCAGCAACACAGACACACACTGACACCAAGTAACACAGACATACACTTACACCAAGTAACACAGACACACACTTACACCATGTAACACAGACATACACTGACACCAAGTAACAAAGACATACACTGATACCAAGTCACAAAGACATACACTGACACCAAGTAACAAAGACATACACTGATACCCAGTAACACAGACACACACTTACACCAAGTAACAAAGACATACACTGACACCCAGTAACAAAGACATACACTGACACCCAGTAACACAGACACACACGGACACCAAGTAACAAAGACATACACTGACACCAAGTAACAAAGACATATACTTACAGCAAGTAACAAAGACAGACAATTACACCAAGTAACAAAGACATACACTTACACCAAGTATTTTGACATACACTGACACCAATTAACAAAGACATACACTTACACCAAGTAACAAAGACAGACAATTACACCAAGTAACAAAGACATACACTGACACCAAGTAACAAAGACATACACTGATACCCAGTAACACAGACACACACTTACACCAAGTAACAAAGACAGACAATTACACCAAGTCACAAAGACATACACTGACAACAAGTCACAAAGACACACAATGACACCCCGTAACAAAGACATATACTGACACCAAGTCACAAAGACATACACTGATACCCAGTAACGCAGACACACACTTACACCAAGTAACACAGACATACACTGACACCAAGTAACAAAGACATACACTGGTACCCAGTAACACAGACACACACTTACACCAAGTAACAAAGACAGACAATTACACCAAGTAACAAAGACATACACTGACACCAAGTAACAAAGACATACACTTACACCAAGTAACAAAGACAGACAATTACACCAAGTAAGAAAGACAGACAATTACACCAAGTAACAAAGACATACACGGAAACCAAGTATTTTGACATACACTGCCACCAAGTAACAAAGACATACACTGATACCCAGTAACGCAGACACACACTTACACCAAGTAACAAAGACTTACACTGACACCCAGTAACACATACACACACTGACACCCAGTAACACAGACACACACTGACACCAAGTCACAAACACATGCACTGACACCAAGTAACAAAGACATACACTGATACCCAGTAACACAGACACACACTGACACCCAGTTAGAAATACACACAGAACCCCAGTAACACAGACATAAACTGACACCAAGTCACAAAGACACACACTGACACCCAGTAACACAGAGAAACACTGGTGCACAGTAACAAAGACATACACTGACAACAAGTAACACAGACACACACTGACACCCAGTAACAAAGACAGACAATTACACCAAGTAACAAAGACATGCACTTACACCAAGTATTTTGACATACACTGACCCCAAGTAACAAAGACAGACACTGATCCCCAGTAACGCAGACACACAGTTACACCAAGTAACAAAGACATACACTGACACCAGGTCACAAGGACACACACTGACACCCAGCAACAAAGACATTCACTGACACCAAGTCACAAAGACATACACTGATACCCAGTAACACAGACACACACTTACACCCCGCAACACACACACACACTGACACCAAGTAACACAGACATACACTGACACCAAGTTACAAAGACATACACTGATACCAAGTCACAAAGACACACACTGACACCAAGTAACAAAGACATACACTGATACCCAGTAACAAAGACATACACTGACACCCAGTGACACAGACACACACGGACACCAAGTAACAAAGACACACACTTACACCAGGTAACACAGACACACACTTACACCAAGTAACACAGACATACACTGACACCAAGTAACAAAGTCATACACTGATACCAAGTCACAAAGACACGCACTGACACCAAGTAACAAAGACATACACTGACACCAAGTCGCAAGGACATACACTGATACCCAGTAACACAGGCACACACTTACACCAAGTAACACAGACAGACACTGATACCCAGTAACACAGACACACACTTTCACCAAGTAACAAAGACAGACAATTACACCAAGTAACAAAGACATCCACTGACACCAAGTAACAAAGACATACACTTACACCAAGTAACAAAGACAGACAATTACACCAAGTAACAAAGACATGCACTTACACCAAGTATTTTGACATACACTGACACCAAGTAACAAAGACATACACTGATACCCAGTAACGCAGACACACACTTACACCAAGTAACAAAGACATACACTGACACCAAGTAACAAAGACATACAATGATACCAAGTCACAAAGACATACACTGATACCCAGCAACACAGACACACACTGACACCAAGTAACAAAGACATGCACTGACACCGAGTAACAAAGACATACACTTCCACCAAGTCACAAAGACATACACTGATACCCAGTAACACAGACACACAATTACACCCCGCAACACACACACACACTGACACCAAGTAACACAGACATACACTGACACCAAGTTACAAAGACATACACTGATACCAAGTCACAAAGACACACACTGACACCAAGTAACAAAGACATACACTGATACCCAGTAACAAAGACATACACTGACACCCAGTGACACAGACACACACGGACACCAAGTAACAAAGACACACACTTACACCAGGTAACACAGACACACACTTACACCAAGTAACACAGACATACACTGACACCAAGTAACAAAGTCATACACTGATACCAAGTCACAAAGACACGCACTGACACCAAGTAACAAAGACATACACTGACACCAAGTCGCAAGGACATACACTGATACCCAGTAACACAGGCACACACTTACACCAAGTAACAAAGACAGACAATTACACCAAGTAACAAAGACATGCACTTACACCAAGTATTTTGACATACACTGACACCAAGTAACAAAGACATACACTGATACCCAGTAACGCAGACACACACTTACACCAAGTAACAAAGACATACACTGACACCAGGTCACAAGGACACACACTGACACCAAGTCACAAAGACATACACTGATACCCAGTAACACAGACACACACTTACACCCAGCAACACAGACACACACTGACACCAAGTAACACAGACATACACTTACACCAAGTAACACAGACACACACTTACACCATGTAACACAGACATACACTGACACCAAGTAACAAAGACATACACTGATACCAAGTCACAAAGACATACACTGACACCAAGTAACAAAGACATACACTGATACCCAGTAACACAGACACACACTTACACCAAGTAACAAAGACATACACTGACACCCAGTAACAAAGACATACACTGACACCCAGTAACACAGACACACACGGACACCAAGTAACAAAGACATACACTGACACCAAGTAACAAAGACATATACTTACAGCAAGTAACAAAGACAGACAATTACACCAAGTAACAAAGACATACACTTACACCAAGTATTTTGACATACACTGACACCAATTAACAAAGACATACACTTACACCAAGTAACAAAGACAGACAATTACACCAAGTAACAAAGACATACACTGACACCAAGTAACAAAGACATACACTGATACCCAGTAACACAGACACACACTTACACCAAGTAACAAAGACAGACAATTACACCAAGTCACAAAGACATACACTGACAACAAGTCACAAAGACACACAATGACACCCCGTAACAAAGACATATACTGACACCAAGTCACAAAGACATACACTGATACCCAGTAACGCAGACACACACTTACACCAAGTAACACAGACATACACTGACACCAAGTAACAAAGACATACACTGGTACCCAGTAACACAGACACACACTTACACCAAGTAACAAAGACAGACAATTACACCAAGTAACAAAGACATACACTGACACCAAGTAACAAAGACATACACTTACACCAAGTAACAAAGACAGACAATTACACCAAGTAAGAAAGACAGACAATTACACCAAGTAACAAAGACATACACGGAAACCAAGTATTTTGACATACACTGCCACCAAGTAACAAAGACATACACTGATACCCAGTAACGCAGACACACACTTACACCAAGTAACAAAGACTTACACTGACACCCAGTAACACAGACACACACTGACACCCAGTAACACAGACACACACTGACACCAAGTCACAAACACATGCACTGACACCAAGTAACAAAGACATACACTGATACCCAGTAACACAGACACACACTGACACCCAGTTAGAAATACACACAGAACCCCAGTAACACAGACATAAACTGACACCAAGTCACAAAGACACACACTGACACCCAGTAACACAGAGAAACACTGGTGCACAGTAACAAAGACATACACTGACAACAAGTAACACAGACACACACTGACACCCAGTAACAAAGACAGACAATTACATCAAGGAACAAAGACATACACTTACACCAATTATTTTGACATTCACTGACACCAAGTAACAAAGACGTACACCGATACCCAGCAACACAGGCACACAATGACACTCAGTCACAAAGACATACACTGATACCAAGTCACAAAGACATACACTTACACAAAGTAACAAAGACACACACTTACACCAAGTAACAAAGACAGACAATTACACCAAGTAACAAAGACATACACTTAGACCAATTATTTTCACATACACTGACACCAAGTAACAAAGACATACACTGATACCCAGTAACACAGACACACACTTACACCAAGTAACAAAGACATACACTGACACCGAGTCACAAAGGCACACACTGACACCCAGTAACAAAGACATGCACTGACACCAAGTCGCAAGGACATACACTGATACCCAGTATCACAGACACACACTTACACCAGGTAACACAGACATACACTGACACCCAGTAACAAAGACATACACTGACACCCAGTAACACAGACACACACGGACACCAAGTAACAAAGACATACACTGACACCAAGTAACAAAGACATACACTTACACCAAGTAACAAAGACAGACAATTACACCAAGTAACAAAGACATACACTTACACCAAGTATTTTGACATACACTGACACCAAGTAACAAAGACATACACTTATACCAAATAACACAGACATACGCTGACACCAAGTAACAAAGACATCCACATACACCATGGAACAAAGACATACATTGATACCCAGTAACAAAGACATACACTGATACCCAGTAACACAGACACGCACTGACACCCATTAACAAAGACATACCCTGACACCAAGTCACAAAGACATACACTGACACCAAGTAACAAAGACAGACAATGATACACAGTAACACAGACACACCATTAAACCAAGTCACAAAGACATACACTGACACCCAGTAAGAAAGACATACACTGATACCCAGTAACACAGACACGCACTGACACCCAGTAACAAAGACATACACTGACACCAAGTCACAAAGACATACACTGACACGAAGTAACAAAGAAATACAATGACACCAAGTAACAAAGACATACACTGATACCCAGTAACACAGACACGCACTTACACCAAGTAACAAAGTCATACACTGACACCAGGTCACAAAGACACACACTGACACCAAGTCACACAGACATACACTGATACCCAGTAACACAGACACACACTTACACCTAGTAACAAAGACTTACACTGACACACAGTCACAAAGACACACTCTGACACCGTGTAACGCAGACACACACGGACACCAAGTAACAAAGACACACACTTACACCAAGTAACACAGACACACACTGACACCAGTGACACAAACAAACACACTGACACCAAGTAACACAGACATACATTGACACCAAGTAACAAAGACATACACTGATACCCAGTAATACAGGCACACACTGGGGGGGCGGGGGCACATTGGCGCAGTGGTTTGCACCGCATCCTCACAGCTCCAGGGACCCGGGTTCGATTCTGGGTACTGCCTGTGCGGAGTTTGCAAGTTCTCCCTGTGTCTGCGTGTGATTCCTCCGGGTGCTCCGTTTTCCTCCCACATGCCAAAGACTTGCAGGTTGATAGGTTAATTGGCCATCATAAATTGCCCCTCGTATAGGTAGTTGGTAGTGAAATATATAGGGACAGGTGGGGATGTGATCGGAATACGGAATTAGTGTAGGCATAGCATAAATGGGTGGTTGATGGTCGGCACAGACTCGGTGGGCCGAAGGGCCTGTTAAAGTGCAGCATCTCTGAACTAAACCAAATACTGACACCGAGTGTCACAGACACACACTGACAGCCAGTAACACAAACAAACACACACTGACACCCAGTAACACAGAGAACCACTGATACACAGTAACAAAGACACACACTGACACCAAGTAACAAAGACATACACTTACACCAAGTAACACAGACATACACTGACACCCAGTAACAAAGACAAACACTGACACCCAGTAACACAGACACACACGGACACCAAGTAAAAAATACACACACTTACACCAAGTAACACAGACACACACTGACACCCAGTAACACAGACACACACTTACACCAAGTAACAAAGACATACACTGACACCAAGTAACAAAGACATACACTGATACCCAGTAACACAGACACACACTTACACTAAGTAACAAAGACATACACTGATACCCAGTAACACAGACACACACTTACACCAAGTAACAAAGACATACACTGATACAAAGTGACACAGACACACACTTACACCAAGTAACAAAGACATACACTGACACCAAGTAACAAAGACAGACAATTACACTAAGTAACAAAGACATACACTTCCGCCGAGTATTTTGACATGCACTGACACCAAGTAACAAAGACATACACTGATACCCAGTAACACAGACACACGCTTACACCAAGTAACAAAGACATACACTGACACCAAGTCACAAAGAAACACACTTACACCAAGTAACACAGACACACACTTACACCAAGTAACAAAGAAAGACAATGATACCCAGTAACACAGGCACACACTTATACCAAGTAACAAAGTCATACACTGACACCCAGTAACAAAGACATACCCTGACACCCAGTAACACAGACACACACGGACACCAAGTAACGAAGACACACACTTACACCAAGTATCACAGACACACACTGACACCCAGTAACACAGATACACACTTACAACAAGCAACACAGACATACACTGACCACAAGTAACAAAGACATACACTGACACCAAGTAACACAGACACACACTTTCACCAAGTAACACAGACATACACTGACACCAAGTAACAAAGACATACACTGATACCCCGGAACACAGACACACACTTACACCAAGTGACACAGACACACACTTACTCCAAGTAACAAAGACATACACTTACACCAAGTAACACAGGCATACACTGACACCAAGTAACAAAGACATACAATTACACCAAGTCACAAAGTCACACACTTACACCAAGTAACACAGATATACACTGACACCAAGTAACAAAGACATGCACTGACACCCAGTAACACAGACACGCACTGACACCCAGTAACAAAGACATACACTGACACCAAGTCACAAAGACATACACTGACACGAAGTAACAAAGAAATACAATGACACCAAGTAACAAAGACATACACTGATACCCAGTAACACAGACACACACTTACACCAAGTAACAAAGTCATACACTGACACCAGGTCACAAAGACACACACTGACACCAAGTCACACAGACATACACTGATACCCAGTAACACAGACACACACTTACACCTAGTAACAAAGACTTACACTGATACACAGTCACAAAGACACACTCTGACACCGTGTAACGCAGACACACACGGACACCAAGTAACAAAGACACACACTTACACCAAGTAACACAGACACACACTGACACCAGTGACACAAACAAACACACTGACACCAAGTAACACAGACATACACTGACACCAAGTAACAAAGACATACACTGATACCCAGTAATACAGGCACACACTGGGGGGGGCGGGGGCACATTGGCGCAGTGGTTTGCACCGCATCCTCACAGCTCCAGGGACCCGGGTTCGATTCTGGGTACTGCCTGTGCGGAGTTTGCAAGTTCTCCCTGTGTCTGCGTGTGATTCCTCCGGGTGCTCCGTTTTCCTCCCACATGCCAAAGACTTGCAGGTTGATAGGTTAATTGGCCATCATAAATTGCCCCTCGTATAGGTAGTTGGTAGTGAAATATATAGGGACAGGTGGGGATGTGATCGGAATACGGAATTAGTGTAGGCATAGCATAAATGGGTGGTTGATGGTCGGCACAGACTCGGTGGGCCGAAGGGCCTGTTAAAGTGCAGCATCTCTGAACTAAACCAAATACTGACACCGAGTGTCACAGACACACACTGACAGCCAGTAACACAAACAAACACACAGTGACACCCAGTAACACAGAGAACCACTGATACACAGTAACAAAGACACACACTGACACCAAGTAACAAAGACATACACTTACACCAAGTAACACAGACATACACTGACACCCAGTAACAAAGACAAACACTGACACCCAGTAACACAGACACACACGGACACCAAGTAAAAAATACACACACTTACACCAAGTAACACAGACACACACTGACACCCAGTAACACAGACACACACTTACACCAAGTAACAAAGACATACACTGACACCAAGTAACAAAGACATACACTGATACCCAGTAACACAGACACACACTTACACTAAGTAACAAAGACATACACTGATACCCAGTAACACAGACACACACTTACACCAAGTAACAAAGACATACACTGATACAAAGTGACACAGACACACACTTACACCAAGTAACAAAGACATACACTGACACCAAGTAACAAAGACAGACAATTACACTAAGTAACAAAGACATACACTTCCGCTGAGTATTTTGACATGCACTGACACCAAGTAACAAAGACATACACTGATACCCAGTAACACAGACACACGCTTACACCAAGTAACAAAGACATACACTGACACCAAGTCACAAAGAAACACACTTACACCAAGTAACACAGACACACACTTACACCAAGTAACAAAGAAAGACAATGATACCCAGTAACACAGGCACACACTTATACCAAGTAACAAAGTCATACACTGACACCCAGTAACAAAGACATACCCTGACACCCAGTAACACAGACACACACGGACACCAAGTAACGAAGACACACACTTACAACAAGCAACACAGACATACACTGACCACAAGTAACAAAGACATACACTGACACCAAGTAACACAGACACACACTTTCACCAAGTAACACAGACATACACTGACACCAAGTAACAAAGACATACACTGATACCCCGGAACACAGACACACACTTACACCAAGTGACACAGACACACACTTACTCCAAGTAACAAAGACATACACTTACACCAAGTAACACAGGCATACACTGACACCAAGTAACAAAGACATACAATTACACCAAGTCACAAAGTCACACACTTACACCAAGTAACACAGATATACACTGACACCAAGTAACAAAGACATGCACTGACACCCAGTAACACAGACACACACGGACACCAAGTAACAAAGATACACTCTTACACCAAGTAACACAGACATACACTGATACCCAGTAACACAGACACACACTTACACCAAGTAACACAGACGTACACTGACACCAAGTAACAAAGACATACACTGATACACAGGAACACAGACACACACTTATACCAAGTAACACAGTCACACACTTACAGCAAGTAACAAAGACATACACTGACACCAAGTAACAAAGACATACACTTACACCAAGTAACAAAGGCGCACACTTACACCAAGTAACATAGACATACACTGACACCAAGTAACAAAGACATGCACTGATACCCAGTAACAAAGACATACACTGACACCCAGTAACAAAGACATACACTGACACCAAGTAACAAAGACATACACTGATACCCAGTAACAAAGACATACACTGACACCCAGTAACACAGACACACACGGACACCAAGTAACAAAGACACAGACTTAAACCAAGTAACACAGACATACACTGACACCCAGTAACGCAGACACTCACTTGCACCAAGTAACAAAGACATACACTGACACCCAGTAACAACGACATGCACTGACACCCAGTAACGCAGACACACACGGACACCAAGTAACACAGACATACACTGATACCCAGTCACACAGACACACACTGACACCAAGTAACAAAGACATACACTGACACCAAGTAACAAAGACATATACTTACACCAAGTAACAAAGACACACACCTACACCAAGTAACACAGACATATACTGAATCCAAGTAACAAAGACAGACAATTACACCAAGTAACAAAGACATAAACTTACACCAAGTATTTGGACAGACACTGACACCAAGTAACAAAGACAGACACTGATACCCAGTAACATAGACTCACACTTACACCAAGTAACACAGACATACACTGACAGCAAGTCACAAAGACATGCACTGATACCCAGTAACAAAGACACACACTTGCACCAAGTAACAAAGACAGACACTGCTACCCAGTAACACAGACACACACGGACACCAAGTAACAAAGACACACACTTACACCAAGTAACACAGACACACACTGACACCCAGTAGCACAAACAAACACACTGACACCAAGAAACACAGACATACACTGACACCAAGTAACAAAGACAGACACTGATAGCCAGTAACACAGGCACACACTGGGCTGGGGGTGGGGTGCACATTGGTGCAGTGGTTAGCACCGCAGCCTCACAGCTCCAGGGACCCGGGTTCTATTCGGGGTACTGCCTGTGCGGAGTTTGCAAGTACTCCCTGTGTCTGCGTGGGTTTCCTCCGGGTGCTCCGGTTTCCTCCCACATGCCAAAGAATTACCGGTTGATAGGTTAATTGGCCATCATAAATTGCCCCTAGTATAGGTAGGTGGTAGGGAAATATATAGGGATAGGTGGGGATGTGATGGGAATACGGGATTACTGTAGGATTAGTATAAATGGGTGGTTGATGGTCGGCACAGACTCGGTGGGCCGAAGGGCCTGTTTAAGTGCTGTCTCTCTAAACTAAACTAAATACTGACACCTCGTGTCACTGACACCCAGTGACACAAACAAACTAACACTGACACCAAGTCACACAGAGAAACACTGATACACAGTAACAAAGTCATACACTGACACCAGGTAACACAGACACACACTGACACCCAGTAAAAAAGACATAAACTGACACCAAGTCACAAAGACATACACTGATGCCCAGTAACACAGACACACACTGACACCAAGTAACAAAGACATGCACTGACACCAAGTAACAAAGACATACACTGATACCCAGCAACACAAACTAACACACACTGACACCCAGTAACACAGAGAAGCACTAATAAACAGTAAAAAAGTCATGCACTGACACTAAGTCACAAACACATACACTGACACCAAGTAACAAAGACATACACTGATACCCAGTAACACAGACACAAACTGACACCCAGTTAGAAACACACACTGATGCCCAGTAACACAGACACACACTGACCCCCAGTAACACAGACATACACTGACACCAAGTCACAAAGACATACCCTGAAACCCAGTAACAAAGACATACACAGACACCCAGTAACACAGAGAAACACTGGTACACAGTAACAAAGACATACACTGACACCCAGTAACAAAGACAAACACAGACACGAAGTCACAAAGACATACACTGATACCAAGTCACAAAGACATACACTGATCCCCAGCAGCACAGACACACACTGACACCAAGTAACAAAGTGACACACTTACTGCAAGTAACAAAGACACACACTTACACCAAGTAACAAAGACATACACTGACTCCGAGTCACAAAGACACACACTGACACCCAGTAACAAAGACATACACTGACACCAAGTAACAAAGACATACACTGATACCCAGTAACACAGACACACACTTACACCAAGTAACAAAGACATACACTGACTCCGAGTCACAAAGACACACACTGACACCCAGTAACAAAGACATACACTGACACCAAGTAACAAAGACATACACTGATACCCAGTAACACAGACACACACTTACACCAAGTAACAAAGACAGACACTGAGACCCAGTAACACAGACACACACTGACACCAAGTAACAAAGACATACACTGACACCCAGTAACAAAGACATACACTGACAGCCAGTAACACAGACACACACGGACACCAAGTAACAAAGACATACACTGACACCGAGTAACAAAGACATACACTTACACCAAGTAACAATGACAGACAATTGCACCAAGTAACAAAGACATACACGTTCACCAAGTATTTTGACATACACTTACACCAAGTAACAAAGACAGACAATTGCACCAAGTCACAAAGACATACACTGATGCCCAGTAACACAGACACACACTGACACCAAGTAACAAAGACATACACTGACAACAAGTAACAAAGACATACACTGATACCCAGGAATACAAACTAACACACACTGACACCCAGGAACACAGAGATACACTAATAAACAGTAACAAAGTCATACACTGACACTAAGTCACAAACACATACACTGACACCAAGTAACACAGACATACACTGATACCCAGTAACACAGACACAAACTGACACCCAGTTAGAAACACACACTGACCCCCAGTAACACAGACACACACTGACCCCCAGTAACACAGACATACACTGGCACCAAGTCACAAAGACATACACTGATACCCAGTAACAAAGAGATACACAGACACCCAGTAACACAGAGAAACACTGGTACACAGTAACAAAGACATACACTGACACCAAGTAACAAAGACACACACTGACACCCAGTAACAAAGACATACACTGACACCAAGTCACAAAGACATACACTGATAACCAGTAATACAGACACACACTTACACCAAGTAACACAGACATACACTGACACCAAGAAACAAAGACATGCACTGATACGAAGTAACACAGACACACACTTATACCAAGTAACAAAGACAGACACTGCTACCCAGTAACACAGAAACACACGGACACCAGGAAACAAAGACATACACTGACAGCAAGTAACACAGACACACACTGACACCCAGTAAAAAAGGCATAAACTGACACCAAGTCACAAAGACATACACTGATACCCAGTAACACAGACACACACTTACACCAAGTAACAAAGACAGACACTGATACCCAGTAACACAGGCACACACTTACACCAAGTAACAAAGACATACACTGACACGCAGTAACAAAGACATACACTGACAGCCAGTAACACAGACACACACGGACACCAAGTAACAAAGACATACACTGACACCAAGTAACAAAGACATACACTTACACCGAGTAACAAAGACAGACAATTACACCAAGTAACAAAGAAATACACGTACACCAAGTATATTGACAAACACTGACACCAAGTAACAAAGACACACACTGACACCCAGTAACAAAGACATACACTGACACCAAGTCACAAAGACATACACTGATACCCAGTAACACAGACACACACTGACACCAAGTAACACAGACATACACTGACACCAAGTAACAAAGACATGCACTGATACCCAGTTACAAAGACACACACTTACACCAAGTAACAAAGACAGACACTCCTACCCAGTAACACAGACACACACGGACACCAAGTAACACAGACACACACTGACACCCTGTAACACAAACAAACACACTGACACCAAGTAACAAAGACATACACTGACAGCAAGTAACACAGACATACACTGACACCCGGTAAAAAAGACATACACTGACAACAAGTCACAAAGACAATCACTGATACCAAGTCACAAAGACATACACTGACACCAAGTCACAAAGACATACACTTACACCAAGTAACAAAGACACACACTTACACCAAGTAACACAGACATACACTGACACCAAGTAACAAAGACATGCACTGATACCCAGTAACATAGACACACACTTACACCACGTAACAAAGACATACACTGACACCAAGTCACAAAGACACACACTGACACCCAGTAACAAAGACATACACTGACACCAAGTCACAAAGACATACACTGATACCCAGTAACACAGACACACACTTACACCAAGTAACACAGACATACACTGACACCAAGTAACAAAGACATGCACTGATGCCCAGTAACACAGACACACACTTACACCAAGTAACAAAGACAGACACTGCTACCCAGTAACACAGACACACACGGACACCAAGTAACAAAGACACACACTGACACCAAGTATCACAGACATGCACTGATTCCAAGTAACAAAGACAGACACTGACACCAAGAAACACAGACACACACTGACACCCAGTAAAAAAGACATACACTGACACCAAGTCACAAAGACATTCACAGACACCCAGTCACAAAGACACACACTTACAGCAAGTAACACAGACATACACTGACACCAAGTAACAAAGACAGACAATTACACCAAGTAACAAAGACATACACTTACACCAAGTATTTTGACATACACTTACACCAAGTAACAAAGACATACACTGATATCCAGTAACATAGACACACACTTACACCAAGTAACAAAGACATACACTGACACCAAGTCACAAAGACACACACTGACACACAGTAACAAAGACATACACTGACACCAAGTCACAAAGACATACACTGATACCCAGTAACACAGACACACACTTACACCAAGTAACAAAGACATACACTGACACCCAGTAACAAAGACATACACTGACACCAAGTAACACAGTCACACACGGACACCAAGTGACAAAGACACACACTTACACCAAGTAACACAGACACACACTGACACCCAGTAACACAAACAAACACACTGACAACAAGTAACGCAGACATACACTGACACCAAGTCACAAAGACAGACAATTACACCAAGTAACAAAGACATACACTTACACCAAGTATTTTGACATACACTGACACCAAGTAACAAAGACATACACTGATATCCAGTAACACAGACACACACTTACACCAAGTAACAAATACACACACTGACACCAAGTCACAAAGACACACACTGACACCCAGTAACAAAGACATACACTGACACCAAGTCACAAAGACATACACTGATACCCAGTAACACAGACACACACTTACACCAAGTAACAAAGACATACACTGACACCAAGTAACAAAGACATACACTGACAACGAGTCACAATGACACACTCTGACACCCAGTAACAAAGACATACACTGACACCAAGTCACAAAGACATACACTGATACCCAGTAACACAGACACACACATACACCATGTATCACAGACATACACTTACACCAAGTAACAAAGACATACACTGATACCCAGGAACACAGACACACCCTTACACCAAGTAACACAGACACACACTTACACCAAGTAAAAAAGACAGACACTGATACCCAGTAACACAGACAGACACGTACACCAAGTAACACAGACACACACTTACACCAAGTAAAAAAGTCAGACACTGACACCCAGTAACACAGAGAAACACAGGTACACAGTAAAAAAGTCATACACTGACACCCAGTAACAAAGACACACACTTACACCAAGTAACAAAGACACACACTTACACCAAGTAACACAGACACACACTGACACCCAGTTACACAAACAAACACACTGACACCAAGTAACACAGACATACACTGACACCAAGTAACAAAGACATACACTGATACCCAGTAACACAAGCACACACGGGCGGTGGGTGGGGGGGGCGGGGGAGGGGGCACATTGGCGCAGTGGTTCGCACCGCAGCCTCACAGCTCCAGGGACCCGGGTTCTATTCTGGGTACTGCCTGTGCGGAGTTTGCAAATTCTCCCTGTGTCTGCGTGGGTTTCCTCCGGGTGCTCCGGTTTCCTCCCACATGCCAAAGACTTGCAGGTTGACAGGTTAATTGGCCATTATAAATTGCCCCTAGTATAGGTAGGTGGTAAAGAAATATATAGGGACCGGTGGGGACGTTATTGGAATACGGGATTCGTGTAGGATGAGTATAAATTGGTGGTTGATGGTCGGCACAGACTCGATGGGCCGAAGGGCCTGTTTCAGTGCTGTATCTCTAAACTAAACTAAATACTGACACCTAGTGTCACAGACACACACTGATACACAGTAACACAGACACACACTGACACCAAGCAACAAAGACACACACTTACACCAAGTAACAAAGACACACACTTACAGCAAGTAACACAGACATACACTGACACCAAGTCACAAAGACACACACTGACACCCAGTAACAAAGACATACACTGACACCAAGTCACAAAGACATACACTGATACCCAGTAACACAGGCACACACTTACACCAAGTAACACAGATATACACTGACACCAAGTAACAAAGACATACACTGATACCCAGTAACACAGACACACAGTTACACCCAGTAACACAGACACACACTGACACCCAGTAACACAGACACACACTGACACCAAGTAACACAGACATACACTGACACCAAGAAACAAAGACATACACTGATACCCAGTAACAAAGACATACACTGACACCCAGTAACACAGACACACACGGACACCAAGTAACAAAGACACACACTTACACCAAGTAACAAAGACACACACTGACACCCAGTAACACAAACAAACACACTGACACCCAGTAACACAGATGCACACTGACACCAAGTAACAAAAACATCCACTGATACCCAGTAACACAGAGAAACACTGGTACACAGGAACAAAGACATACACTGACACCAAGTAACACAGACACACACTGACACCCAGTAACGAAGACATACACTGACACCAAGTCACAAAGTCATACACTGATACCAAGTAACAAAGACAGACACTGATACCCAGTAACACAGACACACACTTACACCAAGTATCAAAGACATACACTGACACCCATTAACAAAGACATACACTGACACCAAGTAACAAAGACATACACTGACACCAAGTAACAAAGACATACACTGATACCCAGCAACACAGACACACTCTTACACCAAGTAACAAAGACAGACACTGATACCCAGGAACACAGATACACACTTGCACCAAGTATCAAATACATACACTGACACCAAGTAACAAAGACATAAACTTACACCAATTAACAAAGACATACACTTACACCAAGTAACAAAGACATACACTGATACCCAGTAACACAGACACACACTTACACTAAGTCACAAACACATACACTGACACCAAGAAACAAAGACACACGCTTACACCAAGTAACAAAGGCAGACAATTGCACCAAGTAACAATGACATACACTTACACCAATTATTTTGACATACACTGACACCAAGTAACAAAGACATAAACTGACACCGAGTCACAATGACACACTCTGACACGCAGTAACAAAGACATACACTGACACCAAGTCACAAAGACATACACTGATACCCAGTAACACAGACACACACTTACACCAAGTAACACAAGCACACACGGGCGGTGGGTGGGGGGGCGGGGGAGGGGGCACATTGGCGCAGTGGTTCGCACCGCAGCCTCACAGCTCCAGGGACCCGGGTTCTATTCTGGGTACTGCCTGTGCGGAGTTTGCAAATTCTCCCTGTGTCTGCGTGGGTTTCCTCCGGGTGCTCCGGTTTCCTCCCACATGCCAAAGACTTGCAGGTTGACAGGTTAATTGGCCATTATAAATTGCCCCTAGTATAGGTAGGTGGTAAAGAAATATATAGGGACCGGTGGGGACGTTATTGGAATACGGGATTCGTGTAGGATGAGTATAAATTGGTGGTTGATGGTCGGCACAGACTCGATGGGCCGAAGGGCCTGTTTCAGTGCTGTATCTCTAAACTAAACTAAATACTGACACCTAGTGTCACAGACACACACTGATACACAGTAACACAGACACACACTGACACCAAGCAACAAAGACACACACTTACACCAAGTAACAAAGACACACACTTACAGCAAGTAACACAGACATACACTGACACCAAGTCACAAAGACACACACTGACACCCAGTAACAAAGACATACACTGACACCAAGTCACAAAGACATACACTGATACCCAGTAACACAGGCACACACTTACACCAAGTAACATCAGATATACACTGACACCAAGTAACAAAGACATACACTGATACCCAGTAACACAGACACACAGTTACACCCAGTAACACAGACACACACTGACACCCAGTAACACAGACACACACTGACACCAAGTAACACAGACATACACTGACACCAAGAAACAAAGACATACACTGATACCCAGTAACAAAGACATACACTGACACCCAGTAACACAGACACACACGGACACCAAGTAACAAAGACACACACTTACACCAAGTAACAAAGACACACACTGACACCCAGTAACACAAACAAACACACTGACACCCAGTAACACAGATGCACACTGACACCAAGTAACAAAAACATCCACTGATACCCAGTAACACAGAGAAACACTGGTACACAGGAACAAAGACATACACTGACACCAAGTAACACAGACACACACTGACACCCAGTAACGAAGACATACACTGACACCAAGTCACAAAGTCATACACTGATACCAAGTAACAAAGACAGACACTGATACCCAGTAACACAGACACACACTTACACCAAGTATCAAAGACATACACTGACACCCATTAACAAAGACATACACTGACACCAAGTAACAAAGACATACACTGACACCAAGTAACAAAGACATACACTGATACCCAGCAACACAGACACACTCTTACACCAAGTAACAAAGACAGACACTGATACCCAGGAACACAGATACACACTTGCACCAAGTATCAAATACATACACTGACACCAAGTAACAAAGACATAAACTTACACCAATTAACAAAGACATACACTTACACCAAGTAACAAAGACATACACTGATACCCAGTAACACAGACACACACTTACACTAAGTCACAAACACATACACTGACACCAAGAAACAAAGACACACGCTTACACCAAGTAACAAAGGCAGACAATTGCACCAAGTAACAATGACATACACTTACACCAATTATTTTGACATACACTGACACCAAGTAACAAAGACATAAACTGACACCGAGTCACAATGACACACTCTGACACGCAGTAACAAAGACATACACTGACACCAAGTCACAAAGACATACACTGATACCCAGTAACACAGACACACACTTACACCAAGTATCACAGACATACACTTACACCAAGTAACAAAGACATACACTGATACCCAGGAACACAGACACACACTTGCACCAAGTAACACAGACACACACTTACACCAAGTAAAAAAGACAGACACTGATACCCAGTAACACAGACAGACACGTACACCAAGTAACACAGACACACACTTACACCAAGTAAAAAAGACAGACACTGACACCCAGTCACATCGAGAAACACTGGTACACAGTAAAAAAGCCATACACTGACACCCAGTAACAAAGACATACACTGACACCCAGTAACAAAGACACACACTTACAACAAGTAACAAAGACACACACTTACACCAAGTAAGACAGACACACACTGACACCCTGTAACACAAACAAACACACTGACACCAAGCAACAAAGACATATATTGACACCCAGGAACACAGATACACACTGACACCCAGTAACACAGAGAAACACTGACACCAAGTAACAAAGACACACACTGACACCAAGTAACAAAGACATACACTTACACCAAGTATTTTGACATACTCTGACACCAAGTAACAAAGACAGACAATGATACCCAGTAACACAGACACACACTTACACCAAGTAATAAAGACATGCACTGAAAGCAAGTCACAAAGACACACACTGACACCCTGTAACAAAGACATACACTGACACCAAGTCACAAAGACATACACTGATACCCAGTAACACAGACACACACTTACACCAAGTAACACAGACAAACACCGACACCCAGTAACAAAGACATACACTAATACCCATTAACACAGACACACACTATGACCAAGTAACAAAGACAGACACTGATACCCAGTAACACAGAGACACACTTACACCAAGTAACACAGACATACACTGACATCAAGTAACAAAGACATACACTGGTACCCAGTAACACAGACATACACTGACACCAAGTAACAAAGACATCCACTTTCACCAAGTACAAAGACATACACTGATACCCAGTAACACAGACACACACTTACACCAAGTATCAAAGACATACACTGACACCAAGTAACAAAGACATACACTTACACCAAGTCACAAAGACATGCACTTACACCAAGTAAGAAAGACACACACTTGCACCAAGTAACACAGACCTACAGTGACACCAAGTAACAAAGACATACACTGATACCCAGCATCACAGACACACTCTTACACCAATTAACAAAGACGGACACTGATACCCAGTAACACAGACACACACTTACACCAAGTAACAAAGACATACACTGACACCAAGTAACAAAGACATAAAATTACACCAAGTAACAAAGACAGACACTGACACCAAGTAACAAAAACATACACTGACACCAAGTAACAAAGACATCCACTGAAACCGAGTAACACAGGCACACACCGACACCAAGTAACAAAGACATACACTGATACCCAGTAACACAGACACACACTTACACCAAGTAACACAGACATAAACTGACACCAAGTAACAAAGACATATACTGACTCCCAGGAACTCAGATACACACTGACACCCACTAACACAGAGAAACACTGACACCAAGTAACAAAGACACACACTGACACCAAGTAACACAGACATACACTGACACCAAGTTACAAAGATATCCACTTCCTCCAAGTACAAAGACATACACTGACACCAAGTAACAAAGACATACACTTACACCAATTATTTTGACATACTCTGACACCAAGTAACAAAGACATACAATGATACCCAGTAACACAGACACACACGTACACCAAGTAATAAAGACATACACTGACACCAAGTCACAAAGAAACACACTGACACCCTGTAACAAAGACATACACTGACACCAAGTCACAAAGACATACACTGATACCCAGTAACACAGACACACACTTACACCAAGTAACACAGACATACACTGACACCAAGTAACAAAGACATACACTAATACCCAGTAACACAGACACACACTTTGACCAAGTAACAGAGACAGACACTGATACCCAGTAACACAGACACACACTTACACCGAGTAACACAGACAGACACAGACATCAAGTAACAAAGACATACACTGATACCCACTAACACAGACATACACTGACACCAAGTAACAAAGACAACCACTTTCACCAAGTACAAAGACATTCACTGACACCAAGTAACAGAGGCATGCACTTAAACCAAGTAACAAAGACATACACTGATACCCAGTAACACAGACACACACTTTCACTAAGTAGCAAAGACAGACACTGATACCCAGTAACACAGACACACACTTACACCAAGTAACAAAGACATAAAATTACACCAAGTAACAAAGACATACACTGACACCAAGTAACAAAAACATACACTGACACCAAGTAACAAAGACATCCACTGAAACCAAGTAACAAAGACATACACTTACACCAAGTAACAAAGACATACACTGACACCAAGTAACAAAGACATACACTGAAACCGAGTAACACAGGCACACACCGACACCAAGTAACAAAGACATACACTGATACCCAGTAACACAGACACACACTTACACCAAGTAACACAGACATAAACTGACACCAAGTAACAAAGACATATACTGACTCCCAGGAACTCAGATACACACTGACACCCACTGACACAGAGAAACACTGACACCAAGTAACAAAGACACACACTGACACCAAGTAACACAGACATACACTGACACCAAGTTACAAAGATATCCACTTCCTCCAAGTACAAAGACATACACTGACACCAAGTAACAAAGACATACACTTACACCAATTATTTTGACATACTCTGACACCAAGTAACAAAGACATACAATGATACCCAGTAACACAGACACACACGTACACCAAGTAATAAAGACATACACTGACACCAAGTCACAAAGAAACACACTGACACCCTGTAACAAAGACATACACTGACACCAAGTCACAAAGACATACACTGATACCCAGTAACACAGACACACACTTACACCAAGTAACACAGACATACACTGACACCAAGTAACAAAGACATACACTAATACCCAGTAACACAGACACACACTTTGACCAAGTAACAGAGACAGACACTGATACCCAGTAACACAGACACACACTTACACCGAGTAACACAGACAGACACAGACAGCAAGTAACAAAGACATACACTGATACCCACTAACACAGACATACACTGACACCAAGTAACAAAGACAACCACTTTCACCAAGTACAAAGACATTCACTGACACCAAGTAACAGAGGCATGCACTTAAACCAAGTAACAAAGACATACACTGATACCCAGTAACACAGACACACACTTTCACTAAGTAGCAAAGACAGACACTGATACCCAGTAACACAGACACACACTTACACCAAGTATCAAAGACATACACTGACACCAAGTAAAAAAGACATACACTTACACCAAGTAACAAAGACAGACACTGGCACCAAGTAACAAAGACATACACGTACACCAAGTCACAAAGACATGCACTTACACCAAGTAAGAAAGACACACACTTACACCAAGTAACACAGATCTCCACTGACACCAAGTAACAAAGACATACACTGATACCCAGCAACACAGACACACTCTTGCACAAAGTAACAAAGTCATACACTGACACCAAGTAACAAAGACATACACTTACACCAAGTAACACAGACATACACTGACACCAAGTAACAAAGACATACACCGTTACGCAGTAACACACGCATACACCTGCACCAAGTAACAAAGACATACACTGATACCCAGTAACACAGACACACACTTACATCAAGTAACACAGACATACACTGACACCAAGTAACAAAGACATGCACTGATACCCAGTAACACAGGCACACACCTACACCAAGTAACAAAGACATACACTGATACCCAGTTACACAGACACACACTTACACCAAGTATTAAAGACATACACTGACGCCAAGTAACAAAGACATACACTTACACCAAGTAACAAAGACATACACTGACACCAAGTAACAAAGACATACACTTACACCAAGTCACAAAGACATTCAATAACACCAAGTAAGAAAGACACACACTTACACCAAGTAACACAGACCTACACTGACACGAAGTAACACAGACACACACTTACACCAAGTATCAAAGACATACACTGACACCAAATAACAAAGACATACACTTACACCAAGTATCAAAGACATACACTTACACCAAGTAACAACGACCTACACTGACACCAAGTAACAAAGACATACACTGATACCCAGTAACACAGGCACACACCTGCACCAAGTAACAAAGACATACACTGATACCCAGTAACACAGGCACACACCTGCACCTAGTAACAAAGACATACACTGATAGCCAGTAACACAGACACACACTTACACCAAGTAACACAGACACACACTGATACCCAGTAACTCAGACACACACTTGCACCAAGTAACACAGACATGCACTGACACCAAGTAACAAAGACATATACTGACACCCAGGAACACAGATACACACTGACACCAAGTAACATAGAGAAACACTGACACCAAGTAACAAAGACACACACTGAAACTGAGTAACACAGACATACACTGACACCAAGTAACAAAGACATCCACTTACACCAAGTACAAAGACATACACTGACACCAAGTAACAAAGAAATGCACTTACACCAAGTAACAAAGACATACACTGATACCCAGTAACACAGACACACGCTTTCACCAAGTAACAAAGACAGACACTGATACCCAGGAACACAGACACACACTTACACCAAGTATCAAAGACATACACTGACACCAAGTAACAAAGACATGCACTTACACCAAGTAACAAAGACATACACTGACACCAAGTAACGAATACACACATTGATACCCAGTAACACAGGCACTCACCTACACCAAGTAACAACGACATACACTGACAGCAAGTAGCAAAGACATACACTTACACCAAGTAACAAAGACCTACACTGACACCAAGTAACAAAGACATACACTGATACCCAGTAACACAGGCACACACCTACACCAAGTATCAAAGACATATACTGATACCCAGTAACACAGGCACACACTTACACCTCGTAACAAAGACATACACTGATACCCAGTAACAAAGACACACACTTACACCAAGTAACACAGACACACACTGATACCCAGTAACACAGGCACACACCTACACCTAGTAACAAAGACATACACTGATACCCAGTAACAAAGACACACACTTACACCAAGTAACACAGACATACACTGACACCAAGTAACAAAGACATATACTGACACCCAGGAACACAGATACACACTGACACCAAGTAACATAGAGAAACACTGACACCAAGTAACAAAGACACACACTGACGCCAAGTAACACAGACATACACTGCCACCAAGTAACAAAGACATCCACTTACACCAAGTACAAAGACATACACTGACACCAAGTAACAAAGACATGCACTTACACCAAGTAACAAAGACATACACTGATACCCAGTAACACAGACACAAGCTTTCAACAAGTAACAAAGAGAGACACTGATACCCAGTAACACAGACACACACTTTCACCAAGTATCAAAGACATACACTGACACCAAGGAACAAAGACATACACTTACACCAAGTAACAAAGACATACACTGACACCAAGTAACAAAGACATACACTTACACCAAGTCACAAAGACATGCACTTACACCAAGTAAGAAAGACACACACATACACCAAGTAACACAAACCTACACTGACACCAAGTAACAAAGACATACACTGATACCCAGCAACACAGACACACTCTTACACCAAGTAACAAAGACAGAAACTGATACCCAGTAACACAGACACACACTTACACGAAGTATCAAAGACATACACTGACACCAAGTAACAAAGACATACACTTACACCAAGTAACAAATACATACACTGACACCAAGTAACAAAGACATACACTTAGACCAAGTCACAAAGACATACACTGACACCAAGTAACAAAGATATACACTTACACCAAGTAACACAGACATACACTTACACCAAGTAACAAAGACACACACTTACACCAAGTAACACTGACATACACTGACACCAAGTAACAAAGACATACACTGATACCCAGTAACACAGACACACACATACACCAAGTAACAAAGACAGACACTGATACCCAGTAACACAGACACACACTTACACCAGCTCACAAAGACACACCTTGACACCCAGTAACAAAGACACACACCGATATCCAGTAACACAGACACACACTTACACCAAGTAACAAAGACAGACACTGATACCCAGTAACACTGACACACACTTTCACCAAGTCACAAAGAGATACACTGACACTCAGTAACAAAGACATACACTTACACCAAGTAACAAAGACACACACATACACCAAGTAACAAAGACACACACTAACACCAAGTACCAAAGACAGACACTGACACCAAGTAACAAAGACATACACTTACACCAAGTAACACAGACATACACTGACACCAAGTAACAAATACGTACACTGACACCAAGAAACAAAGACATACACTGACACCAAATAACAAAGACATACACAGATACCCAGTAACACAGGCACACACCTACACCAAGTAACAAAGACATACACTGACACCAAGTAACAAAGACATACACCGATACCCAGTAACACAGGCACACACCTACACCAAGTAACAAAGACATACACTGATACACAGTAACACAGGCACACAACTGCACCTAGTAACAAAGAAATACACTGATAGCCAGTAACACAGACACACACTTACACCAAGTAACACAGACACACACTGATACCCAGTAACACAGGCACACACCTACACCTAGTAACAAAGACATACACTGATACCCAGTAACTCAGACACACACTTGCACCAAGTAACACAGACATGCACTGACACCAAGTAACAAAGACATATACTGACACCCAGGAACACAGATACACACTGACACCAAGTAACATAGAGAAACACTGACAACAAGTAACAAAGACACACACTGAAACCAAGTAACACAGACATACACTGACACCAAGTAACAAAGACATCCACTTACACCAAGTACAAAGACAAATACTGACACCAAGTAACAAAGACATGCACTTACACCAAGTAACAAAGACATACACTGATACCCAGTAACACAGACACACGCTTTCACCAAGTAACAAAGACAGACACTGATACCCAGGAACACAGACACACACATACACCAAGTATCAAAGACATACACTGACACCAAGTAACAAAGACATGCACTTACACCAAGTAACAAAGACATACACTGACACCAAGTAACAAATACACACAGATACCCAGTAACACAGGCACTCACCTACACCAAGTAACAAAGACATACACTGATACCCAGTAACACAGGCACACACCTACACCAAGTAACAATGACATACACTGATACCCAGTAGCACAGACACACACTTACACCAAGTATCAAAGTCATACACTGACACCAAGTAACAAAGACATACACTTACAACAAGTAACAAAGACATACACTGACACCAAGTAACAAAGACATACACTGACACCAAGTCACAAAGACATATACTGACACCGAGGAACACAGATACACACTGACACCAAGTAACATAGAGAAACACTGACACCAAGTAACAAAGACACACACTGACACCAAGTAACACAGACATACACTGAAACCAAGTAACAAAGACATCCACTTACACCAAGTAAAAAGACATACACTGACACCAAGTAACAAAGACATACACTGATACCCAGTAACACAGACACACGCTTTCACCAAGTAACAAAGACAGACACTGATACCCAGTAACACAGACACACAATTACACCAAGTATCAAAATCATACACTGACAGCAAGTAACAAAGACATACACTTACACCCAGTAAGAAAGACATACACTGACACCAAGTAACAAAGACATACCCTGACACCAAGTCTCAAAGACATACACTGACACCAAGTAACAAAGACATACACTTACACCAAGTAACACAGACATGCAATTACACCAAGTAACAAAGACATACACAGATAGCCAGTAACACAGACACACACTTACGCCAAGTAACAAAGACAGACACTGATACCCAGTAACACAGACACACACTTACACCAGCTCACAAAGACACACCCTGACACCCAGTAACAAAGACACACACCGATACCCAGTAACACAGACACGCACTTGCACCAAATCACAAAGACATACACTGACACTCAGTAACAAAGACATACACTTACACCAAGTAACAAAGATACACACTTACACCAAGTAACAAAGACTCACACGAACACCAAGTAACAAAGACATATACTTACACCAAGTAACACAGACATACACTGACACCAAGTAACAAATACATACACTGACACCAAGTAACAAAGACATACACTGACACCAAGTAACAAAGACATACAACTGATACCCAGTAACACAGGCACACACCTACACCAAGTAACAAATACATACACTGACACCAAGTAACAAAGACATACCATTACACCAAGTAACAAAGACATACACTGACACCAAGTAACAAAGACATACACCGATACCCCGTAACACAGGCACACACCTACACCAAGTAACAAAGACATACACTGATACCCAGTAACACAGACACACACTTACACCAAGTAACACAGACATACACTGACACCAAGTAACAAAGACATACACTGATACCCAGTAACACAGGCACACACCTATACCAAGTAACAAAGACATACATTGATACCCAGTAACACAGACACACACTTACAACAAGTATCAAAGATATACACTGACACCAAATAACAAAGACATACACTTACACCAAGTAGCAAAGACATACACTGACACCAAGTAACAAAGACATACACTTACACCAAGTCACAAAGACATTCTCTTACACCAAGTAACACAGACCTACACTGACACCAAGTAACAAAGACATACACTGATACCCATCAACACAGACATACTCTTACACCAAGTAACAAAGACAGACACTGATACCCAGTAACACAGACACACACTTACACCAAGTATCAAAGACATACACTGACACCAAGTAACAAGGACATACACTGACACCAAGTAACAAAGACATACACTTACACCAAGTAACAAAGACATACAATGACACCAAGTAACAAAGACATACACCGATACCCAGTAACACAGGCACTCCCCTACACCAAGTAAGAAAGACATACACTGACACCAAGTAACAAAGACACACACTTACACCAAGTAACAAAGACATACACTGACACCAAGTAACAAAGACATACACTGATACCCAGTAACACAGGCACACACCTACACCAAGTAACAAAGACATGCACTGATACCCAGTAACACAGACACACACTTACACCAAGTAACAAAGACATACACTGACACCAAGTAACACAGACATAAACTGACACCAAGTAACAAAGACATACACTTACACCAAGTAACACAGACATACACTTACACCAAGTAACAAAGACACACACTTACACCAAGTAACTCAGACATACACTGACACCAAGTAACAAAGACATACACTGATACCCAGTAACACAGACACACACATACACCAAGTAACAAAGACAGACACTGATACCCAGTAACACAGACACACACTTACACCAGCTCACAAAGACACACCTTGACACCCAGTAACAAAGACACACACCGATATCCAGTAACACAGACACACACTTACACCAAGTAACAAAGACAGACACTGATACCCAGTAACACAGACACACACTTACACCAAGTCACAAAGACATACACTGACACTCAGTTACAAAGACATACACTTACACCAAGTAACAAAGACACACACATACACCAAGTAACAAAGACACACACTAACACCAAGTAACAAAGACAGACACTGACACCAAGTAACAAAGACATACACTTACACCAAGTAACACAGACATACACTGACACCAAGTAACAAAGACATACCATTACACCAAGTAACAAAGACATACACTGACACCAAGTAACAAAGACATACACCGATACCCAGTAACACAGGCACACACCTACACCAAGTAACAAAGACATACACTGATACACAGTAACACAGGCACACAACTGCACCTAGTAACAAAGACATACACTGATAGCCAGTAACACAGACACACACTTACACCAAGTAACACAGACACACACTGATACCCAGTAACACAGGCACACACCTACACCTAGTAACAAAGACATACAATGATACCCAGTAACTCAGACACACACTTGCACCAAGTAACACAGACATGCACTGACACCAAGTAACAAAGACATATACTGACACCCAGGAACACAGATACACACTGACACCAAGTAACATAGAGAAACACTGACACCAAGTAACAAAGACACACACTGAAACAAAGTAACACAGACATACACTGATACCAAGTAACAAAGACATCCGCTTACGCCAAGTACAAAGACAAATACTGACACCAAGTAACAAAGACATGCACTTACACCAAGTAACAAAGACATACACTGATACCCAGTAACACAGACACACGCTTTCACCAAGTAACAAAGACAGACACTGATACCCAGGAACACAGACACACACATACACCATGTAACAAAGACATACACTGACACCAAGTAACAAAGACATGCACTTACACCAAGTAACAAAGACATACACTGACACCAAGTAACAAATACACACACTGATACCCAGTAACACAGGCACTCACCTACACCAAGTAACAAAGACATACACTGATACCCAGTAACACAGGCACACACCTACACCAAGTAACAATGACATACACTGATACCCAGTAGCACAGACACACACTTACACCAAGTATCAAAGTCATACACTGACACCAAGTAACAAAGACATACACTGACACCAAGTAACAAAGACATACACTGACACCAAGTCACAAAGACATATACTGACACCCAGGAACACAGATACACACTGACACCAAGTAACATAGAGAAACACTGACACCAAGTAACAAAGACACACACTGACACCAAGTAACACAGACATACACTGAAACCAAGTAACAAAGACATCCACTTGCACCAAGTACAAAGACATACACTGACACCAAGTAACAAAGACATACACTGATACCCAGTAACACAGACACACGCTTTCACCAAGTAACAAAGACAGACATTGATACCCAGTAACACAGACACACACTTACACCAAGTATCAAAATCATACACTGACAGCAAGTAACAAAGACACACACTTACACCCAGTAAGAAAGACATGCACTGACACCAAGTAACAAAGACATACACTGACACCAAGTCACAAAGACATACACTGACACCAAGTAACAAAGACATACACTTACACCAAGTAACACAGACATGCACTTACACCAAGTAACAAAGACATACACAGATAGCTTTAACACAGACACACACTTACGCCAAGTAACAAAGACAGACACTGATACCCAGTAACACAGACACACACTTACACCAGCTCACAAAGACACACCCTGACACCCAGTAACAAGGACACACACCGATACCCAGTAACACAGACACACACTTACACCAAGTAACAAAGACAGACACTGATACCCAGTAACACAGACACACACTTGCACCAAATCACAAAGACATACACTGACACTCAGTAACAAAGACACACACTTACACCAAGTAACAAAGATACACACTTACACCAAGTAACAAAGACTCACACTAACACCAAGTAACAAAGACATATACTTACACCAAGTAACACAGACATACACTGACACCAAGTAACAAAGACATACACTGACACCAAGTAACAAAGACATACACTTACACCAAGTCACAAAGACATGCACTTACACCAAGTAAGAAAGACACACACTTACACCAAGTAACACAGACCTACACTGACACCAAGTAACAAAGACATGCACTGATACCCAGCAACACAGACACACTCTTACACCAAGTAGCTGAAGACAGACACTGTTACCCAGTAACAAAGACACACACTTACACCAAGTATCAAAGACATACACTGACACCAAGTAACAAAGACATACACTGACACCAAGTAACAAAGACATACATTTACACCAAGTAACAAAGACATACACTTACACCAAGTAACAAAGACATACAATGACACCAAGTAACAAAGACATACACCGATACCCAGTAACACAGGCACTCCCCTACACCAAGTAAGAAAGACATACACTGACACCAAGTAACAAAGACACACACTTACACCAAGTAACAAAGACATACACTGACACCAAGTAACAAAGACATACACTGATACCCAGTAACACAGGCACACACCTACACCAAGTAACAAAGACATGCACTGATACCCAGTAACACAGACACACACTTACACCAAGTAACAAAGACATACACTGACACCAAGTAACACAGACATAAACTGACACCAAGTAACAAAGACATACACTTACACCAAGTAACACAGACATACACTTACACCAAGTAACAAAGACACACACTTACACCAAGTAACTCAGACATACACTGACACCAAGTAACAAAGACATACACTGATACCCAGTAACACAGACACACACATACACCAAGTAACAAAGACAGACACTGATACCCAGTAACACAGACACACACTTACACCAGCTCACAAAGACACACCTTGACACCCAGTAACAAAGACACACACCGATATCCAGTAACACAGACACACACTTACACCAAGTAACAAAGACAGACACTGATACCCAGTAACACAGACACACACTTACACCAAGTCACAAAGACATACACTGACACTCAGTTACAAAGACATACACTTACACCAAGTAACAAAGACACACACATACACCAAGTAACAAAGACACACACTAACACCAAGTAACAAAGACAGACACTGACACCAAGTAACAAAGACATACACCTACACCAAGTAACACAGACATACACTGACACCAAGTAACAAATACATACACTGACACCAAGTAACAAAGACATACACTGACACCAAATAACAAAGTCATACACAGATACCCAGTAACACAGGCACACACCTACACCAAGTAACAAAGACATACACTGACACCAAGTAACAAAGACATACCATTACACCAAGTAACAAAGACATACACTGACACCAAGTAACAAAGACATACACCGATACCCAGTAACACAGACACACACCTACACCAAGTAACAAAGACATACACTGATACACAGTAACACAGGCACACAACTGCACCTAGTAACAAAGACATACACTGATAGCCAGTAACACAGACACACACTTACACCAAGTAACACAGACACACACTGATACCCTGTAACACAGGGACACACCTACACCTAGTAACAAAGACATACACTGATACCCAGTAACTCAGACACACACTTGCACCAAGTAACACAGACATGCACTGACACCAAGTAACAAAGACATATACTGACACCCAGGAACACAGATACACACAGACACCAAGTAACATAGAGAAACACTGACACCAAGTAACAAAGACACACACTGAAACCAAGTAACACAGACATACACTGATACCAAGTAACAAAGACATCCACTTACGCCAAGTACAAAGACAAATACTGACACCAAGTAACAAAGACATGCACTTACACCAAGTAACAAAGACATACACTGATACCCAGTAACACAGACACACGCTTTCACCAAGTAACAAAGACAGACACTGATACCCAGGAACACAGACACACACATACACCAAGTAACAAAGACATACACTGACACCAAGTAACAAAGACATACACTGATACCCAGTAACACAGACACACGCTTTCACCAAGTAACAAAGACAGACACTGATACCCAGTAACACAGACACACACTTACACCAAGTATCAAAATCATACACTGACAGCAAGTAACAAAGACACACACTTATACCAAGTAACAAAGACTTACACTGACACCATGTAACAAAGACATACACTTACACCCAGTAAGAAAGACATGCACTGACACCAAGTAACAAAGACATACACTGACACCAAGTCACAAAGACATACACTGACACCAAGTAACAAATACATACACTTACACCAAGTAACACAGACATGCACTTACACCAAGTAACAAAGACATACACAGATAGCTTTAACACAGACACACACTTACGCCAAGTAACAAAGACAGACACTGATACCCAGTAACACAGACACACACTTACACCAGCTCACAAAGACACACCCTGACACCCAGTAACAAGGACACACACCGATACCCAGTAACACAGACACACACTTACACCAAGTAACAAAGACAGACACTGATACCCAGTAACACAGACACACACTTGCACCAAATCACAAAGACATACACTTACACCAAGTAACAAAGATACACACTTACACCAAGTAACAAAGACTCACACTAACACCAAGTAACAAAGACATATACTTACACCAAGTAACACAGACATACACTGACACCAAGTAACAAAGACATACACTGACACCAAGTAACAAAGACATACACTTACACCAAGTCACAAAGGCATGCACTTACACCAAGTAAGAAAGACACACACTTACACCAAGTAACACAGACCTACACTGACACCAAGTAACAAAGACATGCACTGATACCCAGCAACACAGACACACTCTTACACCAAGTAGCTGAAGACAGACACTGTTACCCAGTAACAAAGACACACACTTACACCAAGTATCAAAGACATACACTGACACCAAGTAACAAAGACATACACTGACACCAAGTAACAAAGACATACATTTACACCAAGTAACAAAGACATACACTGACACCAAGTAACACAGACATACACTGATACCCTGTAACACAGGCACACACCTGCACCAAGTAACAAAGACATACACTGATACCCAAGAACACAGACACACACTTACACCAAGTAACAAAGACATACACTGACACCAAGTAACAAAGACATACACTTACACCAAGTAACAAAGACATACACTGACACCAAGTAACAAAGACATACACTTACACCAAGTAACAAAGACATACACTGACACCAACTAACAAAGACATACACTGATACCCAGTAACATAGACACACACTTACACCAAGTAACAAAGACATACACTGACACCAAGTAACAAAGACATACACTTACACCATGTAACAAAGTCATACACTGACTCCAAGTCACAAAGACATACACTGATACCCAGTAACACAGGCACACACCTACACCAGGTAACAAAGACATACACTGATACCCAGTAACACAGACACACACTTACACCAAGTAACACAGACATACACTGACACCAAGTAACAAAGACATATACTGACACCCAGGAACACAGATACACACTGACACCCAGTAACACAGAGAAACACTGACACCAAGTAACAAAGACACACACTGACACCAAGTAACAAAGACGTACACTTACACCAAGTAACAAAGACATAAACTGACACCAAGTAACAAAGACATACACTTAGACCAAGTCACAAAGACATACACTGACACCAAGTAACAAAGACATGCACTTACACCAAGTAACACAGACATACACTTACACCAAGTATCAAAGTCATACACTGACACCAAGTAACAAAGACATACACTTACACCATGTAACAAAGACATACACTGACACCAAGTAACAAAGGCATACACTGACACCAAGTCACAAAGACATATACTGACACCCAGGAACATAGACACACACTTACACCAAGTAACAAAGACATACACTGACACCAAGTAACTAAGACATACACTGATACCCAGTAACACAGACACACGCTTTCACCAAGTAACAAAGACAGACACTGATACCCAGTAACACAGACACACACTTACACCAAGTATCAAAATCATACACTGACAGCAAGTAACAAAGACACACACTTACACCAAGTAACAAATACATACACTGACACCAAGTAACAAAGACATACACTTACACCAAGTAACAAAGACATACACTGACACCAAGTAACAAAGACATACACTTACACCAAGTAACAAAGACATACACTGACACCAAGTAACAAAGACATACACTTACACCAAGTAACAAAGACATACACTGACACGAACTAACAAAGACATACACTGATACCCAGTAACATAGACACACACTTACACCAAGTAACAAAGACATACACTGACACCAAGTAACAAAGACATACCATTACACCAAGTAACAAAGAAATACACTGACACCAAGTAACAAAGACATACACCGATACCCCGTAACACAGGCACACACCTACACCAGGTAACAAAGACATACACTGATACCCAGTAACACAGACAAACACTTACACCAAGTAACACAGACATACACTGACACCAAGTAACAAAGACATACACTGATACCCAGTAACACAGGCACACACCTATACCAAGTAACAAAGACATACATTGATACCCAGTAACACAGACACACACTTACACCAAGTAACAAAGACATACACTTACACCAAGTAGCAAAGACATACACTGACACCAAGTAACAAAGACATACACTTACACCAAGTCACAAATACATTCACTTACACCAAGTAACACAGACCTACACTGACACCAAGTAACAAAGACATACACTGACACCAAGTCACAAAGACATATACTGACACCCAGGAACACAGATACACACTGACACCAAGTAACATAGAGAAACACTGACACCAAGTAACAAAGACACACACTGACACCAAGTAACACAGACATACACTGACACCAAGTAACAAAGACATCCACTTACACCAAGTACAAAGACATACACTGACACCAAGTAACTAAGACATACACTGATACCCAGTAACACAGACACACGCTTTCACCAAGTAACAAAGACAGACACTGATACCCAGTAACACAGACACACACTTACACCAAGTATCAAAATCATACACTGACAGCAAGTAACAAAGACACACACTTACACCAAGTAACAAATACATACACTGACACCAAGTAACAAAGACATACACTGACACCAAGTAACAAAGACATACACTTACACCAAGTAACAAAGACATACACTGACACCAAGTAACAAAGACATACACTTACACCAAGTAACAAAGACATACACTGACACCAACTAACAAAGACATACACTGATATCCAGTAACATAGACACACACTTACACCAAGTAACAAAGACATACACTGACACCAAGTAACAAAGACATACCATTACACCAAGTAACAAAGACATACACTGACACCAAGTAACAAAGACATACACCGATACCCCGTAACACAGGCACACACCTACACCAAGTAACAAAGACATACACTGATACCCAGTAACACAGACAAACACTTACACCAAGTAACACAGACATACACTGACACCAAGTAACAAAGACATACACTGATACCCAGTAACACAGGCACACACCTATACCAAGTAACAAAGACATACATTGATACCCAGTAACACAGACACACACTTACACCAAGTATCAAAGACATACACTGACACCAAGTAAGAAAGACATACACTTACACCAAGTAGCAAAGACATACACTGACACCAAGTAACAAAGACATACACTTACACCAAGTCACAAATACATTCACTTACACCAAGTAACACAGACCTACACTGACACCAAGTAACAAAGACATACACTGATACCCATCAACACAGACATACTCTTACACCAAGTAACAAAGACAGACACTGATACCCAGTAACACAGACACACACTTACACCAAGTATCAAAGACATACACTGACACCAAGTAACAAGGACATACACTGACACCAAGTAACAAAGACATAAACTTACACCAAGTAACAAAGACATACAATGACACCAAGTAACAAAGACATACACCGATACCCAGTAACACAGGCACTCCCCTACACCAAGTAAGAAAGACATACACTAACACCAAGTAACAAAGACACACACTTAAACCAAGTAACAAAGACATACACTGACACCAAGTAACAAAGACATACACTGATACCCAGTAACACAGGCACACACCTACACCAAGTAACAAAGACATGCACTGATACCCAGTAACACAGACACACACTTACACCAAGTAACAAAGACATACACTGACACCAAGTATCACAGACATAAACTGACACCAAGTAACAAAGACAACCACTTACACCAACTAACAAAGACATACACTTACACCAAGTAACAAAGACATACACTGACACCAAGTAACAAAGACACACACTGATACCCAGTAACACAGGCACACACCTACACCTAGTAACAAAGACATACACTGATACCCAGTAACACAGACACACACTTACACCAAGTAAGACATACAGACACTGACACCAAGTAACAAAGACGTATACTGACACCCAGGAACACAGATACACACTGACACCCAGTAACACAGAGAAACACTGACACCAAGTAACAAAGACACACACTGACACCAAGTAACACAGACATACACTGACACCAAGTAACAAAGACATCCACTTACAGCAAGTACAAAGACATACACTGACACCAAGTAACAAAGACATGCACTTACACCAACTAACAAAGACATACACTGATACCCAGTAACACAGACACACACTTACACCAAGTATCAAAGACATACACTGACACCAAGTGACAAAGACATACACTTACACCAAGTAACAAAGACATACACTGACACCAAGTAACAATGACATACACTTACACCAAAGTCACAAAGACATACACTGACACCAAGGAACAAAGACATACACTGATACCCAGCAACACAGACACACTCTTACACCAAGTAATAAAGACAGAAACTGATACCCAGTAACACAGACACACACTTACACCAAGTATCAAAGACATACACTGACACCAAGTAACAAAGACGTACACTTACACCAAGTAACAAAGACATAAACTGACACCAAGTAACAAAGACATACCCTTAGTCCAAGTCACAAAGACATTCACTGACACCAAGTAACAAAGACATACACTTACACCAAGTAACAAAGACATACACTTACACCAAGTAACACAGACGCACACTTACACCAAGTAACAAAGACAGACACTGATACCCAGTAACACAGACACACACTTACACCAGCTCAGAAAGACACACCCTGACACCCAGTAACAAAGACAGACACTGATACCCAGTAACACAGACACACTCTGACACCAAGTAACAAAGACAGGCACTGATACCCAGTAACACAGACACACACGTACACAAAGTCACAAAGACATACACTGACACTCAGTAACAAAGACATACACTTACACCAAGTAACAAAGACACAAACTTACACCAAGTAACAAAGACATACACTGACTCCAAGTAACAAATACATACACTGACACCACCTAACAAAGACACAAACTTACACCAAGTAACACAGACTTACACTGACACCAGGTATCAAAGACATACACTGAAACGAAGTAACAAAGACATACACTGATATCCAGTAACACAGACACACACATACACCCAGTAAGACAGACACACACAGACACCCAGTAACACAGACACACACTTACACCAAGTAACACAGACATACACTGACATAACGTCAAAAAGATACACACTGACACCAAGTAACAATGACATACACTGACACCAAGTAACAAAGACATACACTTACACCAAGTCACAAAGATATGCACTTACAACAAGTAAGAAAGACACACACTTACACCAAGTAACACAGACCTACACTGACACCAAGTAACAAAGACATGCACTGATACCCAGCAACACAGACACACTCTTACACCAAGTAGCAAAGACAGACACTGATACCCAGTAACAAAGACACACACTTACACCAAGTATCAAAGACATACACTGACACCAAGTAACAAAGACATACACTGACACCAAGTAACAAAGACATACATTTACACCAAGTAACAAAGACATACACTGACACCCAGTAACAAAGACATACACTGATACCCTGTAACACAGGCACACACCTGCACCAAGTAACAAAGACATACACTGATACCCAAGAACACAGACACACACTTACACCAAGTAACAAAGACATACACTGACACCAAGTAACAAAGACATACACTTACATCAAGTAACAAAGACATACACTGACACCAAGTAATAAAGACATACACTTACACCAAGTAGCAAGGACATACACTGACACCAAGTAACAAAGACATAAACTTACACCAAGTAACAAAGACATACAATGACACCAAGTAACAAAGACATACACCGATACCCAGTAACACAGGCACTCCCCTACACCAAGTAAGAAAGACATACACTGACACCAAGTAACAAAGACACACACTTAAACCAAGTAACAAAGACATACACTGACACCAAGTAACAAAGACATACACTGATACCCAGTAACACAGGCACACACCTACACCAAGTAACAAAGACATGCACTGATACCCAGTAACACAGACACACACTTACACCAAGTAACAAAGACATACACTGACACCAAGTATCACAGACATAAACTGACACCAAGTAGCAAAGACAACCACTTACACCAACTAACAAAGACATACACTTACACCAAGTAACAAAGACATACACTGACACCAAGTAACAAAGACACACACTGATACCCAGTAACACAGGCACACACCTACACCTAGTAACAAAGACATACACTGATACCCAGTAACACAGACACACACTTACACCAAGTAAGACATACAGACACTGACACCAAGTAACAAAGACGTATACTGACACCCAGGAACACAGATACACACTGACACCCAGTAACACAGAGAAACACTGACACCAAGTAACAAAGACACACACTGACACCAAGTAACACAGACATACACTGACACCAAGTAACAAAGACATCCACTTACAGCAAGTACAAAGACATACACTGGCACCAAGTAACAAAGACATGCACTTACACCAACTAACAAAGACATACACTGATACCCAGTAACACAGACACACACTTACACCAAGTATCAAAGACATACACTGACACCAAGTAACAAAGACATACACTTACACCAAGTAACAAAGACATACACTGACACCAAGTAACAATGACATACACTTACACCAAAGTCACAAAGACATACACTGACACCAAGGAACAAAGACATACACTGATACCCAGCAACACAGACACACTCTTACACCAAGTAATAAAGACAGAAACTGATACCCAGTAACACAGACACACACTTACACCAAGTATCAAAGACATACACTGACACCAAGTAACAAAGACGTACACTTACACCAAGTAACAAAGACATAAACTGACACCAAGTAACAAAGACACACACTGATACCCAGTAACACAGGCACACACCTACACCTAGTAACAAAGACATACACTGATACCCAGTAACACAGACACACACTTACACCAAGTAAGACATACAGACACTGACACCAAGTAACAAAGACGTATACTGACACCCAGGAACACAGATACACACTGACACCCAGTAACACAGAGAAACACTGACACCAAGTAACAAAGACACACACTGACACCAAGTAACACAGACATACACTGACACCAAGTAACAAAGACATACACTTACACCAAGTAACAAAGACATACACTGACACCAAGTAACAAAGACATACACTTACACCAAGTAACAAAGACATACACTGACACCAAGTAACAAAGACATACACTTACACCAAGTAACACAGACACACTCTTACACCAAGTAGCAAAGACAGACACTGATACCCAGTAACAAAGACACACACTTACACCAAGTATCAAAGACATACACTGACACCAAGTAACAAAGACATACACTGACACCAAGTAACAAAGACATACATTTACACCAAGTAACAAAGACATACACTGACACCCAGTAACAAAGACATACACTGATACCCTGTAACACAGGCACACACCTGCACCAAGTAACAAAGACATACACTGATACCCAAGAACACAGACACACACTTACACCAAGTAACAAAGACATACACTGACACCAAGTAACAAAGACATACACTTACATCAAGTAACAAAGACATACACTGACACCAAGTAACAAAGACATACACTTACACCAAGTAACAAAGACATACACTGACACCAAGTAATAAAGACATACACTTACACCAAGTAGCAAAGACATACACTGACACCAAGTAACAAAGACATACACTTACACCAAGTCACAAACACATTCACTTACACCAAGTAACACAGACCTACACTGACACCAAGTAACAAAGACATACACTGATACCCATCAACACAGACATACTCTTACACCAAGTAACAAAGACAGACGCTGATACCCAGTAACACAGACACACACTTACACCAAGTATCAAAGACATACACTGACACCAAGTAACAAGGACATACACTGACACCAAGTAACAAAGACATAAACTTACACCAAGTAACAAAGACATACAATGACACCAAGTAACAAAGACATACACCGATACCCAGTAACACAGGCACTCCCCTACACCAAGTAAGAAAGACATACACTGACACCAAGTAACAAAGACACACACTTAAACCAAGTAACAAAGACATACACTGACACCAAGTAACAAAGACATACACTGATACCCAGTAACACAGGCACACACCTACACCAAGTAACAAAGACATGCACTGATACCCAGTAACACAGACACACACTTACACCAAGTAACAAAGACATACACTGACTCCAAGTATCACAGACATAAACTGACACCAAGTAACAAAGACAACCACTTACACCAACTAACAAAGACATACACTTACACCAAGTAACAAAGACATACACTGACACCAAGTAACAAAGACACACACTGATACCCAGTAACACAGGCACACACCTACACCTAGTAACAAAGACATACACTGATACCCAGTAACACAGACACACACTTACACCAAGTAAGACATACAGACACTGACACCAAGTAACAAAGACGTATACTGACACCCAGGAACACAGATACACACTGACACCCAGTAACACAGAGAAACACTGACACCAAGTAACAAAGACACACACTGACACCAAGTAACACAGACATACACTGACACCAAGTAACAAAGACATCCACTTACAGCAAGTACAAAGACATACACTGACACCAAGTAACAAAGACATGCACTTACACCAACTAACAAAGACATACACTGATACCCAGTAACACAGACACACACTTACACCAAGTATCAAAGACATACACTGACACCAAGTAACAAAGACATACACTTACACCAAGTAACAAAGACATACACTGACACCAAGTAACAATGACATACACTTACACCAAAGTCACAAAGACATACACTGACACCAAGGAACAAAGACATACACTGATACCCAGCAACACAGACACACTCTTACACCAAGTAATAAAGACAGAAACTGATACCCAGTAACACAGACACACACTTACACCAAGTATCAAAGACATACACTGACACCAAGTAACAAAGACGTACACTTACACCAAGTAACAAAGACATAAACTGACACCAAGTAACAAAGACATACCCTTAGTCCAAGTCACAAAGACATTCACTGACAACAAGTAACAAAGACATACACTTACACCAAGTAACAAAGACATACACTTACACCAAGTAACACAGACGCACACTTACACCAAGTAACAAAGACAGACACTGATACCCAGTAACACAGACACACACTTACACCAGCTCAGAAAGACACACCCTGACACCCAGTAACAAAGACAGACACTGATACCCAGTAACACAGACACACTCTGACACCAAGTAACAAAGACAGGCACTGATACCCAGTAACACAGACACACACGTACACAAAGTCACAAAGACATACACTGACACTCAGTAACAAAGACATGCACTTACACCAAGTAACAAAGACACAAACTTACACCAAGTAACAAAGACATACACTGACACCAAGTAACAAAGACATACACTTACACCAAGTAATACAGACAAACACTGACTCCAAGTAACAAATACATACACTGACACCACCTAACAAAGACACAAACTTACACCAAGTAACACAGACTTACACTGACACCAGGTATCAAAGACATACACTGAAACGAAGTAACAAAGACATACACTGATATCCAGTAACACAGACACACACATACACCCAGTAAGACAGACACACACAGACACCCAGTAACACAGACACACACTTACACCAAGTAACACAGACATACACTGACACCACGTCACAAAGATACACACTGACACCAAGTAACAATGACATACACTGACACCAAGTAACAAAGACATACACTTACACCAAGTCACAAATATATGCACTTACACCAAGTAAGAAAGACACACACTTACACCAAGTAACACAGACCTGCACTGACACCAAGTAACAAAGACATGCACTGATACCCAGCAACACAGACACACTCTTACACCAAGTAGCAAAGACAGACACTGATACCCAGTAACAAAGACACACACTTACACCAAGTATCAAAGACATACACTGACACCAAGTAACAAAGACATACACTGACACCAAGTAACAAAGACATACATTTACACCAAGTAACAAAGACATACACTGACACCAAGTAACAAAGACATACACTGATACCCTGTAACACAGGCACACACCTGCACCAAGTAACAAAGACATACACTGATACCCAAGAACACAGACACACACTTACACCAAGTAACAAAGACATACACTGACACCAAGTAACAAAGACATACACTTACACCAAGTAACAAAGACATACACTGACACCACGTAACAAAGACATACACTTACACCAAGTAACAAAGACATACACTGACACCAACTAACAAAGACATACACTGATACCCAGTAACATAGACACACACTTACACCAAGTAACAAAGACATACACTGACACCAAGTAACAAAGACATACACTTACACCATGTAACAAAGTCATACACTGACCCAAGTAACAAAAACATACACTGATACCCAGTAACACAGGCACACACCTACACCAGGTAACAAAGACATACACTGATACCCAGTAACACAGACACACACTTACACCAAGTAACACAGACATACACTGACACCAAGTAACAAAGACATATACTGACACCCAGGAACACAGATACACACTGACACCCAGTAACACAGAGAAACACTGACACCAAGTAACAAAGACACACACTGACACCAAGTAACAAAGATGTACACTTACACCAAGTAACAAAGACATAAACTGACACCAAGTAACAAAGACATACACTTAGACCAAGTCACAAAGACATACACTGACACCAAGTAACAAAGACATGCACTTACACCAAGTAACACAGACATACACTTACACCAAGTATCAAAGTCATACACTGACACCAAGTAAAAAAGACATACACTTACACCATGTAACAAAGACATACACTGACACCAAGTAACAAAGACATACACTGACACCAAGTCACAAAGACATATACTGACACCCAGGTACACAGATACACACTGACACCAAGTAACACAGAGAAACACTGACACCAAGTAAGAAAGACACACACTGACACCAAGTAACACAGACATACACTGACACCAAGTAACAAAGACATCCACTTACACCAAGTACAAAGACATACACTGACACCAAGTAACAAAGACATACACTGATACCCAGTAACACAGACACACGCTTTCACCAAGTAACAAAGACAGACAGTGATACCCAGTAACACAGACACACACTTACACCAAGTATCAAAATCATACACTGACAGCAAGTAACAAAGACACACACTTACACCAAGTAACAAAGACATACACTGACACCAAGTAACAAAGACATACACTTACACCAAGTAACAAAGACATACACTGACACCAAGTAACAAAGACATACACTTACACCAAGTAACAAAGACATACACTGACACCAAGTAACAAAGACATACACTTACACCAAGTAACAAAGACATACACTGACACGAACTAACAAAGACATACACTGATACCCAGTAACATAGACACACACTTACACCAAGTAACAAATACATACACTGACACCAAGTAACAAAGACATACACTTACACCAAGTAACAAAGTCATACACTGACTCCAAGTAACAAAGACATTCACTGATACCCAGTAACACAGGCACACACCTACACCAAGTAACAAAGACATACACTTACACCAAGTAACAAAGACATAAACTGACACCCAGGAACACAGATACACACTGACACCCAGTAACACAGAGAAACACTGACACCAAGTAACAAAGACACACACTGACACCAAGTAACAAAGACGTACACTTACACCAAGTCACAAAGACATAAACTGACACCCAGGAACACAGATACACACTGACACCAAGTAACATAGAGAAACACTGACACCAAGTATCAAAGACACACACTGACACCAAGTAACACAGACATACACTGACACCAAGTAACAAAGACATCCACTTACACCAAGTACAAAGACATACACTGACACCAAGTAACAAAGACATACACTGACACCCAGTAACACAGACACACGCTTTCACCAAGTAACAAAGAAAGACACTGATACCCAGTAACACAGACACACACTTACACCAAGTATCAAAATCATACACTGACAGCAACTAACAAAGACACACACTTACACCAAGTAACAAAGACATACACTGACACCAAGTAACAAAGACATACACTTACACCAAGTAACAAAGACATACACTGACACCAAGTAACAAAGACATACACTGACACCAAGTCACAATGACATACACTGGCACCAAGTAACAAAGACATACACTTACACCAAGTAACACAGACATGCACTTACACCAAGTAACAAAGACATACACAGATAGCCAGTAACACAGACACACACTTACACCAAGTAACAAAGACAGACACTGATACCCAGTAACACAGACACACACTTACACCAGTTCACAAAGACACACCCTGACACCCAGTAACAAAGACACACACCGATACCCAGTAACACAGACACACACTTACACCAAGTAACAAAGACAGACACTGATACCCAGTAACACAGACACACACTTGCACCAAATCACAAAGACATACACTGACACTCAGTAACAAAGACATACACTTACACCAAGTAACAAAGATACACACTTAAACCAAGTAACAAAGACTCACACTAACACCAAGTAATAAAGACAGACACTGACACCAAGTAACAAAGACATACACTTACAGCTAGTAACACAGACATACACTGACACCAACTAACATATACATACACTGACACCAAGTAACAAAGACATGCACTGACACCAAGTAACAAAGACATACACTGATACCCAGTAACACAGGCACACACCTACACCAAGTAACAAATACATACACTGACACCAAGTAACAAAGACATACCATTACACCAAGTAACAAAGACATACACTGACACCAAGTAACAAAGACATACACCGATACCCCGTAACACAGGCACACACCTACACCAAGTAACAAAGACATACACTGATACCCAGTAACACAGACACACACTTACACCAAGTAACACAGACATACACTGACACCAAGTAACAAAGACATACACTGATACCCAGTAACACAGGCACACACCTATACGAAGTAACAAAGACATACATTGATATCCAGTAACACAGACACACACTTACACCAAGTATCAAAGACATACACTGACACCAAGTAACAAAGACATTTACTTACACCAAGTAACACAGACCTACACTGACACCAAGTAACAAAGACATACACTGATACCCATCAGCACAGACACACTCTTACACCAAGTAACAAAGACAGACACTGATACCCAGTAACACAGACACACACTTACACCAAGTATCAAAGACATACACTGACACCAAGTAACAAAGACATACACTGACACCAAGTAACAAAGACATACAATGACACCAAGTAACAAAGACATACACCGATACCCAGTAACACAGGCACTCCCCTACACCAAGTAAGAAAGACATACACTGACACCAAGTAACAAAGACACACACTTACACCAAGTAACAAAGACATACACTTACACGAAGTAACAAAGACATACACTGACACCAAGTAACACAGACATAAACTGACACCAAGTAACAAAGACATCCACTTACACCAACTAACAAAGACATACACTTACACGAAGTAACAAAGACATACACTGACACCAAGTAACAAAGACACACACTGATACCCAGTAACACAGGCACACACCTACACCTAGTAACAAAGACATACACTGATACCCAGTAACACAGACACACACTTACACCAAGTAACACATACATACACTGACACCAAGTAACAAAGACGTAGACTGACACCCAGGAACACAGATACACACTGACACCCAGTAACACAGAGAAACACTGACACCAAGTAACAAAGACACACACTGACACCAAGTAACACAGACATACACTGACACCAAGTAACAATGACATCCACTTACACCAAGTACAAAGACATACACTGACACCAAGTAACAAAGACATGCACTTACACCAACTAACAAAGACATACACTGATACCCAGTAACACAGACGCACACTTACACCAAGTATCAAAGACATACACTGACACCAAGTAACAAAGACATACACTTACACCAAGTAACAAAGACATACACTGACACCAAGTAACAATGACATAAACTTACACAAAGTCACAAAGACATACACTTACACCAAGTAAGAAAGACACACACTTACACCAAGTAACACAAACCTACACTGACACCAAGGAACAAAGACATACACTGATACCCAGCAACACAGACACACTCTTACACCAAGTAATAAAGACAGAAACTGATACCCAGTAACACAGACACACACTTACACCAAGTATCAAAGACATACACTTACACCCAGTAACAAAGACATAAACTGACACCAAGTAACAAAGACATACCCTTAGACCAAGTCACAACGACATACACTGACACCAAGTAACAAAGACATACACTTACACCAAGTAACACAGACATACTCTTACACCAAGTAACACAGACGCACACTTACACCAAGTAACAAAGACAGACACTGATACCCAGTAACACAGACACACACTTACACCAGCTCAGAAAGACACACCCTGACACCCAGTAACAAAGACAGACACTGATACCCAGTAACACAGACACACACTTACACCAAGTAACAAAGAAAGGCACTGATACACAGTAACACAGACACACACGTACACAAAGTCACAAAGACATACACTGACACTCAGTAACAAAGACATACACTTACACCAAGTAACAAAGACACACACTTACACCAAGTAACAAAGACATACACTGACACCAAGTAACAAAGACATACACTTACACCAAGTAACACAGACAAACACTGACTCCAAGTAACAAATACATACACTGACACCACCTAACAAAGACACAAACTTACACCAAGTAACACAGACTTACACTGACACCAGGTATCAAAGACATACACTGAAACGAAGTAACAAAGACATACACTGATATCCAGTAACACAGACACACACATACACCCAGTAAGACAGACACACACTGCCACCCAGTAACACAGACACACACTTACACCAAGTAACACAGACATACACTGACACCACGTCACAAAGACACACACTGACACCAAGTAACAATGACATACACTGACACCAAGTAACAAAGACATATACTGACACCCAGGAACACAGATACACACTGACACCCAGTAACACAGAGAAACACTGACACCAAGTAACAAAGACGTACACTTACACCAAGTAACAAAAACATAAACTGACACCAAGTAACAAAGACATACACTTAGACCAAGTCACAAAGACATACACTGACACCAAGTAACAAAGACATACACTTACACCAAGTAACACAGACATACACTTACATCAAGTATCAAAGTCATACACTGACACCAAGTAACAAAGACATACACTGACACCAAGTAACAAAGACATACACTGACACCAAGTCACAAAGACATATACTGACACCCAGGAACACAGATACAAACTGACACCAAGTAACATAGAGAAACACTGACACCAAGTAACAAAGACACACACTGACACCAAGTAACACAGACATACACTGACACCCAGTAACAAAGACATCCACTTACACCAAGTACAAAGACACACACTGACACCAAGTAACAAAGACATACACTGATACCCAGTAACACAGACACACGCTTTCACCAAGTAACAAAGACAGACACTGATACCCAGTAACACAGACACACACTTACACCAAGTATCAAAATCATACACTGACAGCAAGTAACAAAGACACACACTTACACCAAGTAACAAAGACATACACTGACACCAAGTAACAAAGACATACACTTACACCAAGTAACAAAGACATACACAGACACCAAGTAACAAAGACATACACTTACACCAAGTAACAACGACATACACTGAAACCAAGTAACACAGACATACACTGACACCAAGTAACAAAGACATCCACTTACTCCAAGTACAAAGACAAATACTGACACCAAGTAACAAAGACATGCACTTACACCAAGTAACAAAGACGTACACTGATACCCAGTAACACAGACACACGCTTTCACCAAGTAACAAAGACAGACACTGATACCCAGGAACACAGACACACACATACACCAAGTATCAAAGACATACACTGACACCAAGTAACAAAGACATGCACTTACACCAAGTAACAAAGACATACACTGACACCAAGTAACAAAAGCACACACTGATACCCAGTAACACAGGCACTCACCTACACCAAGTAACAAAGACATACACTGATACCCAGTAACACTGGCACGCACCTACACCAAGTAACAAAGACATACACTGATACCCAGTAACACAGACACACACTTACACCAAGTATCAAAGTCATACACTGACACCAAGTAACAAAGACATACACTTACAACAAGTAACAAAGATATACACTGACACCAAGTAACAAAGACATACACTGACACCAAGTCACAAAGACATATACTGACACCCAGGAACACAGATACACACTGACAACAAGTAACATAGAGAAACACTGACACCAAGTAACAAAGACACACACTGACACCAAGTAACACAGACATACACTGATACCAAGTAACAAAGACATCCACTTACACCAAGTACAAAGACATACACTGACACCAAGTAACAAAGACATGCACTGATACCCAGTAACACAGACACACGCTTTCACCAAGTAACAAAGACAGACACTGATACCCAGTAACACAGACACACACTTACACCAAGTATCAAAATCATACACTGACAGCAAGTAACAAAGACACACACTTACACCAAGTAACAAAGACATACACTGACACCAAGTAACAAAGACATACACTTACACCCAGTAAGGAAGACATACACTGACACCAAGTAACAAAGACATACACTGACACCAAGTCACAAAGACATACACTGACACCAAGTAACAAAGACATACACTTACACCAAGTAACACAGACATGCACTTACACCAAGTAACAAAGACATACACAGATAGCCAGTAACACAGACACACACTTACGCCAAGTAACAAAGACAGACACTGATACCCAGTAACACAGACACACACTTACACCAGCTCACAAAGACACACCCTGACACCCAGTAACAAAGACACACACCGATACCCAGTAACACAGACACACACTTACACCAAGTAACAAAGACAGACACTGATACCCAGTAACAAAGACTCACACCGATATCCAGTAACACAGACACACACTTACACCAAGTAACAAAGACAGACACTGATACCCAGTAACACAGACACACACTTACACCAAGTCACAAAGACATACACTGACACTCAGTTACAAAGACATACACTTACACCAAGTAACAAAGACACACACATACACCAAGTAACAAAGACACACACTAACACCAAGTAACAAAGACAGACACTGACACCAAGTAACAAAGACATACACTTACACCAAGTAACACAGACATGCACTTACACCAAGTAACAAAGACATACACAGATAGCCAGTAACACAGACACACACTTACGCCAAGTAACAAAGACACACACCGATACCCAGTAACACAGACACACACTTACACCAAGTAACAAAGACAGACACTGATACCCAGTAACACAGACACACACTTGCACCAAATCACAGAGACATACACTGACACTCAGTAGCAAAGACATACACTTACACCAAGTAACAAAGATACACACTTACACCAAGTAACAAAGACTCACACTAACACCAAGTAACAAAGACATATACTTACACCAAGTAACAAAGACATACACTTACACCCAGTAAGAAAGACATACACTTACACCAAGTAACAAAGACATACACTGAAACCAAGTAACACAGACATACACTGACACCAAGTAACAAAGACATCCACTTACACCAAGTACAAAGACAAATACTGACACCAGGTAACAAAGACATGCACTTACACCAAGTAACAAAGACGTACACTGATACCCAGTAACACAGACACACGCTTTCACCAAGTAACAAAGACACACACCGATACCCATTAACGCAGACATACACTTACACCAAGTAACAAAGACAGACACTGATACCCAGTAACACAGACACACACTTGCACCAAATCACAAAGACATACACTGACACTCAGTAACAAAGACATACACTTACACCAAGTAACAAAGATACACACTTGCACCAAGTAACAAAGACTCACACTAACACCAAGTAACAAAGACATATACTTACACCAAGTAACACAGACATACACTGACACCAAGTAACAAATACATACACTGACACCAAGTAACAAAGACATACAACTGATACCCAGTAACACAGGCACACGCCTACACCAAGTAACAAAGACATACACTGACACCAAGTAACAAAGACATACCATTACACCAAGTAACAAAGACATACACTGACACCAAGTAACAAAGACATACACCGATACCCCGTAACACAGGCACACACCTACACCAAGTAACGAAGACATACACTGATACCCAGTAACACAGACACACACTTACACCAAGTAACACAGACATACACTGACACCAAGTAACAAAGACATACACTGATACCCAGTAACACAGGCACACACCTATACCAAGTAACAAAGACATACATTGATACCCAGTAACACAGACACACACTTACACCAAGTATCAAAGACATACACTGACACCAAGTAACAAAGACATACACTTACACCAAGTAGCAAAGACATACACTTACACCAAGTAGCAAAGACATTTTAGTTTCGGTGACTGCAGCGTGGATAGCAACGGAGGTGCGTGAACGGGCTGACAGCTGTGAAGTCAATTTCAGCGTAAGTTTAAATGTGAATTCCCTTTTGTTTTCGGAGGACCAGGTGACTGCTGGGTAAGGAAAAGGGTATATATTTGTGTGGTGGCTGTACCCGAGACACTACACGTGTAGTGTCTCCCACCCACCCTCCTCCTCTAACCATAAAAAAAGGACTCTGGTGTGTTGATAAGGTAAGCTTTTTATTTAGGAAGTTCTGTCCGTTGGATTGCTCACCTAACAAGTTTTGACTTTTTGTTTTTTTTGGTTTTTCAGCAGATTTGTTGGGAATTTGGAATAGTGGGAATGGAGGTTAAGGCAGTTGCATGTTCTTCCTGCAGAATGTGGGAGGTAAGGGTCGCCAAGAGTGTCCCTGCTGACTGCATCTGTGGGAAGTGCACCCAACTCCAGCTCCTCGAGAACCGTGTTAGGGAACTGGAGCTGGAGCTGGATGAACTTCGGATCATTCGGGAGGCGGAGGAGGTTATTGAGAGGAGTTATGGGGAGGTAGTCACACCTCAGGTAAAAGAAGTAGGTAGATGGGTTACCGTCAGGGGAAGGAGAGGGAACCAGCAGGCAGTGCAGGGATCCCCTGTGGCCGTTTCCCTCAACAACAGGTATACCGTTTTGGATACTGTTGCGGGGGACGACTTACCAGGGGTAAGCAATGGGGTACAGATATCTGGCACAGAGTCTGTCCCTGTTGCTCAGAAGGGAAGGGGGAAGCGGAGCAGAACATTAGTCATTGGGGACTCCATAGTTAGGGGAACAGATAGGATGTTCTGTGGGAACGAGAGAGACTCACGGTTGGTATGTTGCCTCCCAGGTGCCAGGGTTCGTGATGTCTCGGATCGTGTTTTTGGGATCCTTAATGGGGAGGGGGAGCAGCCCCAAGTCGTGGTCCACATAGGCACCAACGACATAGGTAGGAAGAGAGATGGGGATTTAAGACAGAAATTTAGGGAGCTAGGGTGGAAGCTTAGAGCGAGAACAAAGAGAGTTGTTATCTCTGGGTTGTTGCCCGTGCCACGTGATAGCGAAGCGAGGAATAGGGAGAGAGAGGAGTTGAACACGTGGCTGCAGGGATGGTGCAGGAGGGAGGGTTTTGGTTTCCTGGATAATTGGGGCTCTTTCTGGGGTAGGTGGGACCTCTACAAACAGGATGGTCTTCACCTGAACCAGAGGGGTACCAATATCCTGGGGGGGAGGTTTGCTAGTGCTCTTCGGGGGGGTTTAAACTAATTCAGCAGGGGAATGGGAACCTAAATTGTAGTGCCAGTGTACAGGATGTTGAGAGTAGTGAGGTCAGGGATAAGGTTACAAGGACGCAAGAGGGCACTGGCAAGCAAGAACCTGGTTTAAAGTGTGTCTATTTCAACGCCAGGAGCATCCGGAATAAGGTGGGTGAGCTTGCAGCATGGGTTGGTACCTGGGATCTCGATGTAGTGGCCATTTCGGAGACATGGGTAGAGCAGGGGCAGGAATGGATGTTGCAGATTCCGGGATTTAGATGTTTCAGTAAGAACAGAGAAGATGGTAAAAGAGGGGGGGGGGGGTGGCATTGTTAATCAAGGAGAGTATTACAGCGACAGAAAGGACGTTTGAGGACTCGGCTACTGAGGTAGTATGGGCTGAGGTTAGAAACAGGAGAGGTGAGGTTACCCTGTTGGGAGTCTTTTATAGACCTCCGAATAGTTCCAGAGATGTAGAGGAAAGGATAGCGAAGATGATTCTCGACAGGGGTGAGAGTAACAGGGTAGTTGTTATGGGGGACTTTAACTTTCCAAATATCGACTGGAAATACTATAGTTCGAGTACTTTAGATGGGTCAGTTTTTGTCCAGTGTGTGCAGGAGGGTTTTCTGACACAGTATGTAGACAGGCCAACCAGGGGCGATGCCACATTGGATTTGGTACTGGGAAATGAACCCGGCCAGGTGTTAGATTTAGATGTAGGTGAGCACTTTGGTGATAGTGATCACAATTCGGTTAGGTTTACCTTAGCGATGGGCAGGGACAGGTATATACCGCAGGGCAAGAATTATAACTGGGGGAAAGGAAATTATGATGCGATTAGGCAAGATTTAGGATGCGCAGGATGGGGAAGGAAACTGCAGGGGATGGGAACAATCGAAATGTGGAGCTTATTCAAGGAGCAGCTACTGCGTGTCCTTGATAAGTATGTACCTGTGAGGCAGGGAGGAAGTTGTCGTGCGAGGGAGCCGTGGTTTACTAAAGAAGTTGAAGCGCTTGTCAAGAGGAAGAAGAAGGCTTATGTTAGGATGAGACGTGAAGGCTCAGTTAGGGCGCTTGAGAGCGACAAGCTAGCCAGGAAGGATCTAAAGGGAGAGCTAAGAAGAGCAAGGAGAGGACACGAGAAGTCATTGGTGGATCGGATCAGGGAAAACCCTAAGGCTTTCTATAGGTATATCAGGAATAAAAGAATGACTAGAGTTAGATTAGGGCCAATCAAGGATAGTAGTGGGAAGTTGTGTGTGGAATCAGAGGAGATAGGGGAAGTGTTAAATGAATATTTTGCGTCAGTATTTACAGTAGAGAAAGAAAATGTTGTTGAGAATACTCAGATTCAGGCTACGAGGCTAGTTGGGATTGAGGTTCACAAGGAGGAGGTGTTAGCAATTTTGGAAAGTGTGAAAATAGATAAGTCCCCTGGGCCAGATGGGATTTATCCTTGGATTCTCTGGGAAGCTAGGGAGGAGATTGCAGAGCCTTTGTCCTTGATCTTTATGTCGTCATTGTCGACAGGAATAGTGCTGGAAGACTGGAGGATTGCAAATGTTGTCCCCTTGTTCAAGAAGGGGAGTAGAGACAGCCCTGGTAATTATAGACCTGTGAGCCTCACTTCGGTTGTGGGTAAAATGTTGGAAAAGGTTATAATAAACAGGATTTATAATCATCTTGAAAAGAATAAGTACATTAGAGATAGTCAGCACGGTTTTGTGACGGGTAGGTCGTGCCTCACAAACCTTATTGAGTTTTTCGAGAAGGTGACCAAACAGGTGGATGAGGGTAAAGCAGTTGATGTCGTGTATATGGATTTCAGTAAGGCGTTTGATAAGGTTCCCCACGGTAGGCTATTGCAGAAAATACGGAAGTATGGGGTTGAAGGTGATTTAGAGCTTTGGATCAGAAATTGGCTAGCTGAAAGAAGACAGAGGGTGGTGGTTGATGGCAAATGTTCATCCTGGAGTTTAGTTACTAGTGGTGTACCGCAAGGATCTGTTTTGGGGCCATTGCTGTTTGTCATTTTTATAAATGACCTGGATGAGGGTGTAGAAGGGTGGGTTAGTAAATTTGCAGATGACACTAAGGTCGGTGGAGTTGTGGATAGTGCCGAAGGATGTTGTAGGGTACAGAGAGACATAGATAGGCTGCAGAGCTGGGCTGAGAGATGGCAAATGGAGTTTAATGCGGAAAAGTGTGAGGTGATTCACTTTGGAAGGAGTAACAGGAATGCAGAGTACTGGGCTAATGGGAAGATTCTTGTTAGTGTAGATGAGCAGAGAGATCTTGGTGTCCAGGTGCATAAATCCCTGAAGGTTGCTAACCAGGTTAATAGGGCTGTCAAGAAGGCATATGGTGTGTTAGCTTTTATTAGTAGGGGGATCGAGTTTCGGAGCCACGAGGTCATGCTGCAGCTGTACAAGACTCTGGTGAGACCGCACCTGGAGTATTGCGTGCAGTTCTGGTCACCGCATTATAGAAAGGATGTGGAAGCTATGGAAAGGGTGCAGAAGAGATATACTTGGATGTTGCCTGGTATGGAGGGAAGGTTTTCCGAGGAAAGGCTGAGGGACTTGAGGTTGTTTTCGTTGGAGAGAAGGAGGAGGAGAGGTGACTTAATAGAGACATATAAGATAATCAGAGGGTTAGATAGGGTGGATAGTGAGCGTCTTTTTCCTCGGATGGTGATGGCAAACACGAGGGGACATAGCTTCAAGTTGAGGGGTAATAGATATAGGACAGATGTGAGAGGTAGTTTCTTTACTCAGAGAGTAGTAAGGGCGTGGAATGCCCTGCCTGCAGCAGTAGTAGATTCGCCAACTTTAAGGTCATTTAAGTGGACATTGGATAGACACATGGATGAAAATGGAATAGTGTAGGTCAGATAGTTTCACAGCTCGGCGCAACATCGAGGGCCGAAGGGCCTGTACTGCGCTGTAATATTCTAATCTAATCTAATAAGCTTGGAGGTGCAGGGCAATGTTAATCTACTTAATGAGTACTTTGTATCAGTGATCACTAAGGAAGTGGAATTTGACAAAATATCAGTCGAAGTGAAGAGAGTAGAGTCAATGGAGAGGGTACAAATTGAGAGAGGGAGGTACTAAACAGGCTGGCTGTGTTTAGGGATGATAAATCACCTGGTCCGGATGGCTCACATCCCAGGTTGCGAAAGGAAATGCGGATGCAGATAACGGAAGGGCTTGCTATAATCTTCCAATCTTCTCTGGATACGGGGGAGGTGACAGAGGATTAAACAGTGGCAAATGCGACACCGTTATTCAAGAAAGGGTGTAAGGACAGCCGGGTAACTACAGGCTAGTTAGATTAACAGCAGCGGTGGGTAAGGTTTTAGAAAGAATAATCAGAGTAAAAAATCAACAGTCACTTGGAGAGGTTCGAGTTAATTAAGGAGAGTGAGCATGGATGTATAAATGGGAGTTCATGCTTGACTAATCTAACTGCATTTTTTGATGAACAAACAGAGCAGGTTGATGAAGGGAATGCAGTGGATGTTGTTCATATGGATTTTAAGGAAGCGTTTGACAAGGTACCACATAAAAGGGCGGTTAACAAAATTGAGGTTCGTGGTATAGGAGGGTCAGTGTCCAATTGGATATAAAATTGGTTTAAGGACAGAAAACAGCGAGTCTTATTAAATGGTTCTTTGTCAGACTGGAGGATAGTCGACAGTGGTGTTCCCCATTGGTCAGTGCTAGAACCACTGCTTTTTTTGCTCAAGGTAAGTGACTTGGATCTTGGAATACAGAGTAGAATCTCAAAATATGCCGATGACACCAAACCTGGAGGAGCGGCAAACAGTGAGGATGATATGAACTGCCTGCAACAGGACAGTGATAGGCTAGCAGAATGGGCAGACAGGTGGCAGATGGAACTTAGTAGTGACAAGTGTGAGGTGATGTATTTTGGCATAAGGAATAGGGAGAGGCAATATATACTTAATGGCACAGATCTAAAGAGTGTACTGGAATAGAGGGACTTGGGGTTCATGTGCATCAATCTTTGAAGGAGGCAAGTCATATTGCGAGAGTGGTTCGCAAAGCATATGGGATTTTGGGCTTTATAAATAGAGGCATTGAGTACAAAAGCAGGGAAGTTATGCTGAACCATTATAAAACTCTGGTTAGGCCCCAATTGGAGTGTTGCTTCCAGTTCTGCTCAGCAGACTTTAGAAAGAATGTGAGGGTCCTTGAGACGATGCAGAGGCGATTTACCAGAATGGATCCAGGGATGGGGGATTTTAGTTACAAGGTTAGGTTGGAAAAGCTAGGATTATTCTGCCTTTCTCAAAGGAGATTGAGTGGAGAATTGATAGAGGTGTATAACACCTCTAGAGAACAGGCCATCCTGGACTGGGTATTGTGTAATGAGAAAGGATTAGTTAACAATCTTGTTGTGTGGGGTCCCTTGGGGAAGTGCGCCCATAATATGATAAAATTCTTCATTAAGATGGAGAGTGAGAGAGTTGATTCCGAGACTCGGGTCCTGAATCTAAACAAAGGAAACTATGAAGGTATGAGGCGGGAGTTGGCTATGATAGATTGGGGAACGTTACTTAAAGGGTTGACAGTGGATAGGCAATGGCTAGCATTTAAAGAGCGCATGGATGAATTACAACAATTGTTCATTCCTGTCTGTGCAAAAGTAAAACAGGAAGGGTGGCTCAACTGTGGCTTACAAAAGAAATTAAGGAAAGTATTAGATCCAAGGAGGAGAAATATAAAATGGCCAGAACAAGCAGCAAACCTGAAGATTGTGAGCAGTTTGGAATTTAGCAGAGGAGGACAAAAGGATTGATTAAGAAGGGGGAAATAGAGTATGAGAGTAAGCTAGCAGAGAACATAAAAATTGACTGTAAAAGCTTCTATAGATATGTGTAGAGAAAAAGATTAGTGAAGACAAATGTGGGCCCCTTACAGTCAGAAACGGGGGAATGTATAATGGGGAACAAAGAAATGGCAGACCAATTAAATACATACTTTGGATCTGTCTTCACAAAGGAGGATACAAATTATCTCCCAGAAATGTTGGGGAACATAGGGTCTAGTGAGAAGGAGGAACTGTATGAAATCAGTATTAGTAGGGAATGTTTGGGAAATTGATGGGATTGAAGGCCGATAAATCCCCAGGGCCTGATAATCTACATCCCAGAGTACTTAAGGAAGTGGCCCTTGAAATAGCAGATGCATTTTTGGTCTTTTCTCAAAATTCTATCGACTCTGGAACAGTTCCAATGGATTGGACGGTAGTTAATGTAACTCCATTATTTAAAAAAAGAGGCAGAAATTAAACAGCGAATTATATACCGGTTAGCCTGACATCAGTCGTGGGGAAAATGCTGGAGTCCATTATAAAAGATGTAATAGCAGAGTGCAATAATAACTCGTCTCCACTCCTAGTATTTCTAAATCCCACACATTCACGATAATGTGAACAATTATTTCCTGTTGTGTCTCTCTCAGATTTGTAAACTTCACTGTATTGGAGTGAGGTGACATCTACTGGCGGGAAGCAAGAACTGCAATTAAGCAGCAGAAACTCCACAGTCTGTCAGGGTTAAAGAAACATTGCAATGTGAGGAAACAGCGAAGTGGTTTGATTGGGTAGATGGAGACATGATTCCACTTGTGGTGGTGTCTGAAGCAAAGGCCAGAAGTACAACATTGTCATTAATAAAAGAAATGAGGAATTCATGAAAAATGTAGTAACGTAGTGAATGGTTAGAATGTGGATAGAATAGAAAGTGAGATTGGATGGACAGAAGCAGTCTGAAAGGATGGCTGAAACAAAAGGTGAGTGCCCTGAAACGTTAACTGTGTTTCTCACAGCACAGATGCTGCCAGAGCTGCTGAACATTTCCAGCACTTTCTGTTTTTATTTCCGCATTTACAGGATGTTGCTTTGATCTGAAGAAAAATGGATGATTGGCTAGAGGGTTCCAGTGAAATTCCACAGCAGCTAATAAAGTTTTACTTGTCAGTGGCTCGTTGGTCTAGGGGTATGATTCTCGCTTCGGGAGTGTGGTTAATTAACATGCGAGAGATCCCGGGTTCAAGTCCCGGACGAGCCCTGGTCTGCTGGCATTTTTAGATTAAGGTTATCTATTGGTTTCAGCCTTGCAGAAGGTGGAATTGACTTCCAAACGGAGCTGGCTTGAGGACCAGACAACTGGATTCAAAGAGCTTGTCGACAAAATTGCAATTAACTAAATGTACAGATAGCCAAGTGGGAATATAAAGTTGTTGCTGTAATTGTGACCTGACTCCAAAAACAACAGGACTGGGTTCTGGACTGGAATGGAATGGAATTCTTCAGTGTTTCTGTTGTTTGGCTTGCATTGACTCATCGATTTTCTTGTTTTTCACTTTGTCGATGCCTTTGAATAATTGTGGATCCTTCTTCAGGGTGTCTTCTTTCACCAGGTAGTTCTGACCTCTGATGATGTTGATTGTAATCAGCTTCAACTCGCTGAAAGTTTTGGAAGTGAGCAGATTTCCTTTGCTTGAGTCTACAACATGGAACTCAGTCTGACATGTGGACCCATGGGAGGATTTGAATGCCACCCCTGCGTTGGAGTTGCATCCATCCAATAAGAGACCGAGTAGAAGTGACAGTTCTGTCAGTCGAATATGAGACTTTTAATGGCAGGGTTGTGAGTTTGAGTGCCATTCTGTTTTTCCCTTTTTTAAGGCTTCATGAGCAGAGAGTACAGGGAGTGTTTGAAATGAGCAAGTCTCGCTTTGATTCAGGGCTCTAACCTCTCAGCAGCATCTCACTATGATAGATTGAATTTGATCTCATTTCATTCTCAGCTCGGGGTCTGTGCGGCTCAGTGGCACTTCTGGCTGTCTCCCGCTTCACAATCCATCAGTACTGAGAAAGCAATGGGGAATATTACTCACATGTTGTGTTCTTTAATTTTTTGGAAAACTTGAATGTATGTATTTTCTTCCACAACAAGGACACCAAGCCACTGTTAATGTAGGGCTGAAATAGCTCAGTTGGGAGAGCGTTAAACTGAAGATTTAAAAGACCCTGGTTCAATCCCGGGTTTCAGCAATTTTGCTTCCTTTGCGTCCCTTGCCTTGGTTCAGATTTTCCGGTTGCACAATTTACTTTGAAATTATATACCAAGCACCAGTGGATTGAATTTGAGAAACTACACAGAGTCATTTACAGCACAGAAGGTGGTCGTTTGTCCTAATCACGTCCATGCTGGCTCTCCCCGGAGCAATCTAGTCAGTTCCACTCACCAGCTCGATCCCTTTCCTCCTGCAAGTTTCTTTCCTTCAAGTTTCCATCCAATTTCCTTTTCAAATCATTGATTGTCTCTGCTTCCACCACACTCGTGGGCCAAGTCATTACCACCCACAACAAAAGAAAGTTCCACCTCATCAAGGATGGGAAATACTTACATCTTCTATATTTGCTTATTCTCTATTTCTATGAGAATAGACTGGCAGTCAACATGAAAGGAAACCCAAAAATCTTCGAGCAGCATGTAAATGATAAGTGGGTAGTAAGAGGTTGAGTCGGGCCTATTAGGGACAAAAAGGATAATATAAGCTTCGAGGTGCAGGGCAATGTTAATCTACTTAATGAGTACTTTGTATCAGTGATCACTAAGGAAGTGGAATTTGACAAAATATCAGTCGAAGTGAAGAGAGTAGAGTCAATGGAGAGGGTACAAATTGAGAGAGGGAGGTACTAAAAAGGCTGGCTGTGCTTAGGGTAGATAAATCACCTGGTCTGGATGGCTGGCATCCCAGGTTGCGAAAGGAAATGCGGATGCAGATAATGGAAGTGTTTGCCATAATCTTCCAATCTTCCCTGGATACGGGGGAGGTGGCAGGAGGAAACAGTGGCAAATGCGACGCCCTTATTCAAGAAAGGGTGTAAGGACAGTCCGGCTAACTACAGGCGAGTTAGATTAACAGCAGCGCTGGGTAAGGTTTTAGAAAGAATAATCAGGGTAAAAAATCAACAGTCACTTGGAGAGGTTTGAGTTAATTAAGGAGAGTGAGCATGGATTTATAAATGGGTGTTCATGCTTGACTAATCGAACTGCATTTTTTGATGAGCTAACAGAGCAGCTTGCTAAAGGGAATGCAGTGGATGTTGTTTATATGGATTTTAAGGAAGCGTTTGACAAGGTACCACATAAAAGTGGGGTTAACAAAATTGAGGTTCGTGGGATAGGAGGGTCAGTGTCCAATTGGATAGAAAATTGGTTTAAGGACAGAAAACAGGGAGTCTTATTAAATGATTCTTTGTCAGACTGGAGGCTAGTCGACAGTGGTGTTCCCCAAGGGTCAGTGCTAGAACCACTGCTTTTTTTGCTAAAGATAAATGACTTGGATCTTGGAATATTGAGTAGAATCTCAAAATATCCCGATGACAACAAACTTGGAGGAGTGGCAAACAGTGAGGATGATATGAACTGCCTGCAACAGGACAATGATAGGCTATCAGAATGGGCAGACAGGTGGCAGATGGAATTTAATAGTGACAAGTGTGAGGTGATGTATTTTGGCATAAGGAATAGGGAGAGGCAATATTTACTTAATGGCAAGTTCTGAAGTGTGTGTTGGAATAGAGGGACTTGGGGTTCATGTGCATCAATCTTTGAAGGTGGCAAGACATATTGTGAGAGTGGTTAGCAAAGCATATGGGATCTTGGGCTTGAAAAAAAGAGGCATTGAGTACAAAGCAGGGAAGTTATGCTGAACCATTATAAAGCTCTGGTTCGGCCCCAGTTGGAGTGTTGCTTCCAGTTTTGCTTACCACACTTAAGAAAGAATGTGAGCGTCCTTGAGACGATGCAGAGGAAATTCACCAGAATGGATCCAGGGATGGAGGGTTTTAGTTACAAGGTTAGGTTGGAAAAGCTAGGTTTGTTCTACCTGCATCAAAGGAGAGTGAGGGGAGAATTGATAGATGTGTTTTCGGCTATGACAGTTTTAAATAAGTTGGCAAGGAAACATTGTTCCCGTTAACTATTGGCACAAGGACTAGGGGACACAGATTGAAGGTTTTGGACAGGAGGTACAGGGGGAATGTGCGCAAGAACTTTCTTACACTGATTGGTGATGATCTGTAACTCGCTGCCCACGAGGGCGGTGGAAATGGAGACAATCGAGGATTACAAAAGGAATTTGAATGGGCACTTGAAGGAAATAATTTTACAGGGCTATGGGGATCGAGCAGACAAGTAATAACTCGTCTCCACTCCTAGTATTTCTAAATCCCACACATTCACTATAATGTGAACAATTCTTTCCTGTTGTGTCTTTCTCAGATTTGTAAACTTCACTGTATTGGAGTGAAGTGACATCTACTGGCAAGAAACATGAACTGCCGCATCTCGGCCTTTTGGCTAAGATCAAGTGTAGTATCTGTTCTTATCAGTGCTTATTTGATTGAGAAGAGACCATGATCATTGCCTTTTGATCCTGGGGAAGCTTTGAGTCAAATGGCTATAACCAATTTTCGAGCTTCGGGCCAGGGAGTGCGCAACACCGTTCGGGTGGTCGTGAAGGACAAGGAAGGAGATGCACCGGTCGATCGCACCTTCTTCATCAAGAAAATTCTCTTCGATTGCTGCGGATTTCAAGCGACGGACGTCTTCGGCCTCCAGGATTTCCCCAGCAGTGGATACTTCGACGTGACGTTCCGGAACGTGGCGGGATGCATCAAGTTCCTGAAGGCGTTCAAGGAGAAAGGGGACCGGGCGCCACTGTCGATCCTCACAGCGGAGCCGCTCTTCACGCTTCCGTCACAACGGGACTGGGTGGTGACGATTCACCTCTACAACCCCCATGTTCCGGTGGTGGATGTACCCACCTTTCTCGCCTGGTACATCGAGGTGGCCGGCAGCAGCACTGATGTCAAGGACCACTTTGGGATCTGGACCAGCAAGCGGCAGGTCAAGGTGACCTTGAAGGTAGATGCCAGTGGAGCCATCATCCACCCTCCCTCCAGCTTCGCTATCGGGGGAAGTCGAGGCTTCTTGGTCTATGCTGGGCAGCCCAGAGTTTGCCACACCTGTGGCAAATCTGGTCACACGGCAGCCAACTGCAGCACGGTTGTTTGCAAGAACTGCAAGGAGGAAGGCCATCAGACCAAGGACTGTAAGCAGACCAAGTGTTGCAACTTGTGCGCTGCGGCAGGCCATCTCTACAAGACCTGCCCCAAACGTTGCCTCAGCTATGCTCAGGCGGCAAGGTCCAAGGATAGGCCGGGAGAAGGTTCGACGAAGGCGTCCGCTGTTCGAAAGGAGACCAGCAGCTTTCTCCGCAGTGAGGAACTTCAACATGAGAAGGAAGGGGAGGCAGCTGAAACCAACGACCCAGCACCTACCTAGCGCCCGGAAACCCCTCCTCCACAGACAGAATCGATGGAGGAGGAGGCAGCAGATGGACAAACAGGTCAGTGGCAAGTGGTCCAAAGGAAAACCACAAAGAAAAAACATCCCAAAGCCACCACCCAAACCAGTGGCAAGAGGAGGCTCTCTTCTGAATCAGACTGCAACAACTCCTCTTCACTGGACGGGGAAATGCTGGAACGACAGCCCCTTCAAAAGAGGCGGCAGAACTCCGAGATGGATGATAAAG